>NC_057814.1:6875333-7175333 GCF_018294505.1 Triticum aestivum
ATCCAACAGCACGACGGCGTGGTGGTGGATGTAGCGGCTCTCCGGCAGGGCTTCGCCGAGCTTCTGCGCGCGAGAGAGAGGTGTTGCAGGGGAGGAGGGAGGCGCCAAAGGCTATAGTGTGCTGCCCTCCCTCCCCCCTTTATATAGGCCCCCAAGGGGGGTGCGCAGCCCTAGGAGATGGGATCTCCAAGGGGGGGGGGGGCGGCGGCCAAGGGGGGAAGGGGTTGCCTTGCCCCCCAAGGCAAGGGGGAACTCCCCCCCCCCAGGGTTCCCAACCCTAGGCGCATGGGGGGGAGGCCCAAGGTGGCGCCCCAGCCCATTAGGGGCTGGTTCCCCTCCACTTTCAGCCCACGGGGCCCTCCGGGACAGGTGGCCCCACCCGGTGGACCCCCGGGACCCTTCCGGTGGTCCCGGTACAATACCGATAACCCCCGAAACTTTCCCGGTGGCCAAAACTGGACTTCCTATATATAATTCTTCACCTCCGGACCATTCCGGAACCTCTCGTGACGTCCGGGATCTCATCCGGGACTCCGAACAACTTTCGGGTTTCCGCATACATATATCTCTACAACCCTAGCGTCACCGGACCTTAAGTGTGTAGACCCTACGGGTTCGGGAGACATGCAGACATGACCGAGACGCCTCTCCGGTCAATAACCAACAGCGGGATCTGGATACCCATGTTGGCTCCCACATGTTCCACGATGATATCATCGGGTGAACCACGGTGTCGAGGATTCAATCAATCCGTATGCAATTCCCTTTGTCAATCGGTATGTTACTTGCCCGAGATTCAATCGTCGGTATCCCAATACCTAGTTCAATCTCGTTACCGGCAAGTCTCTTTACTCGTACCGCAATGCATGATCCCGTGACTAACGCCTTAGTCACATTGAGCTCATTATGATGATGCATTACCGAGTGGGCCCAGAGATACCTCTCCGTTTACACGGAGTGACAAATCCCAGTCTCGATCCGTGCCAACCCAACAGACACTTTCGGAGATACCCGTAATGCACCTTTATAGTCACCCAGTTACGTTGTGACGTTTGGCACACCCAAAGCACTCCTACGGTATCCGGGAGTTGCACGATCTCATGGTCCAAGGAAAAGATACTTGACATTGGAAAAGCTCTAGCAAACGAAACTACACGATCTTTTATGCTATGCTTAGGATTGGGTCTTGTCCATCACATCATTCTCCTAATGATGTGATCCCGTTATCAATGACATCCTATGTCCATAGTCAGGAAACCATGACTATCTGTTGATCAACGAGCTAGTCAACTAGAGGCTTACTAGGGACAGGTTGTGGTCTATGTATTCACACATGTATTACGATTTCCGGACAATACAATTATAGCATGAATAAAAGACTATTATCATGAACACAGAAATATAATAATAACCATTTATTATTGCCTCTAGGGCATATTTCCAACATTTCGGTCCTCCGTGTTCCGAGGCCATGTCTGTACATGCTAGGCTCGTCAAGTCAACCTAAGTGTATTGCGTGTGTTCCGAGGCCATGTCTGTACATGCTAGGCTCGTCAACACCCGTTGTATTCGAACGTTAGAATCTATCACACCCGATCATCACGTGGTGCTTCGAAACAACGAACCTTCGCAACGGTGCACAGTTAGGGTGAACACTTTCTTGAAATTATTATAAGGGATCATCTTACTTACTACCGTCGTTCTAAGCAAATAAGATGCAAAAACATGATAAACATCACATGCAATCAAATAGTGACATGATATGGCCAATATCATCATGCTCCTTTGATCTCCATCTTCGGGGCACCATGATCATCTTCGTCACCGGCATGACACCATGATCTCCATCATCATGATCTCCATCATTGTGTCTTCATGAAGTCGTCACGCCAACGATTACTTTTACTTCTATGGCTAACGCGTTTAGCAACAAAGTAAAGTAATTTACATGGCGTTATTCAATGACACGCAGGTCATACAAAATAATAAAGACAACTCCTATGGCTCCTGCCGGTTGTCATACTCATCGACATGCAAGTCGTGATTCCTATTACAAGAATATGATCAATCTCATACATCACATATATCATTCATCACATCTTCTGGCCATATCACATCACATAGCACTTGCTGCAAAAACAAGTTAGACGTCCTCTAATTGTTGTTGCAAGTTTTTACGTGGTTTGTAGGTTTCTAGCAAGAACGTTTCTTACCTACGTATGACCACAACGTGATTTGCCAATTTCTATTTACCCTTCATAAGGACCCTTTTCATCGAATCCGTTCCGACTAAAGTAGGAGAGACAGACACCCGCTAGCCACCTTATGCAACTAGTGCATGTCAGTCGGTGGAACCAGTCTCACGTAAGCGTACGTGTAAGGTCGGTCCGGGCCGCTTCATCCTACAATGCCGCCGAAACAAGAAACGACAAGTAGCGGCAAGAAGAATTGGCAAACTCAACGCCCACAACTGCTTTGTGTTCTACTCGTGCATAGTAACTACGCATAGACCTGGCTCTGATACCACTGTTGGGAATCGTAGCATAATTTAAAATTTTCCTACGCTCACCAAGATGCATCTATGGAGTCTACTAGCAACGAGGGGAAAGGAGTGGATCTACATACCCTTGTAGATCGCGAGCGGAAGCGTTCCAATGAACGTGGATGACGGAGTCGTACTCGCCGTGATCCAAATCACCGATGACCGAGTGTCGAACGGACGGCACCTCCGCGTTCAACACACGTACGGTGCAGCGACGTCTCCTCCTTCTTGATCCAGCAAGGGGGAAGGAGAGGTTGATGGAGATCCAACAGCACGACGGCGTGGTGGTGGATGTAGCGGGTCTCCGGCAGGGCTTCGCCGAGCTTCTGCGAGAGAGAGAGAGGTGTTGCAGGGGAGGAGGGAGGCGCCCAAGGCTTAGATCTTGCTGCCCTCCCTTCCCCCCACTATATATAGGGCCAAGGGAGAGGGGGGGGCGCAGCCTTGCCCCTTCCTTCAAGGAAGGGTGCGGCCAGGGGGGAGTCCTTCCCCCCCAAGGCACCTCGGAGGTGCCTTCCCCCTTTAGGACTCTCCCTTCTTTCTTATCTCTTGCGCATGGGCCTCTTGGGGCTGGTGCCCTTGGCCCATATAGGCCAAGGCGCACCCCTTACAGCCCATGTGGCCCCCCGGGGCTGGTGGACCCTCGGACCCCTTTCGGCACTCCCGGTACAATACCGATAAAGCGCGAAACTTTTCCGGCGACCAAAATAAGACTTCCCATATATAAATCTTTACCTCCGGACCATTCCGGAACCTCTCGTGACGTCCGGGATCTCATCCGGGACTCCGAACAACTTTCGGGTTTCCGCATACATATATCTCTACAACCCTAGCGTCACCGGACCTTAAGTGTGTAGACCCTACGGGTTCGGGAGACATGCAGACATGACCGAGACGCCTCTCCGGTCAATAACCAACAGCGGGATCTGGATACCCATGTTGGCTCCCACATGTTCCACGATGATATCATCGGGTGAACCACGGTGTCGAGGATTCAATCAATCCGTATGCAATTCCCTTTGTCAATCGGTATGTTACTTGCCCGAGATTCGATCGTCGGTATCCCAATACCTTGTTCAATCTCGTTACCGGCAAGTCTCTTTACTCGTACCGCAATGCATGATCCCGTGACCAACGCCTTGGTCACATTGAGCTCATTATGATGATGCATTACCGAGTGGGCCCAGAGTTACCTCTCCGTTTACACGGAGTGACAAATCCCAGTCTTGATCCGTGCCAACCCAACAGACACTTTCGGAGATACCCGTAATGCACCTTTATAGTCACCCAGTTACGTTGTGGCGTTTGGCACACCCAAAGCACTCCTACGGTATCCGGGAGTTGCACGATCTCATGGTCTAAGGAAAAGATACTTGACATTGGAAAAGCTCTAGCAAACGAAACTACACGATCTTTTATGCTATGCTTAGGTTGGGTCTTGTCCATCACATCATTATCCTAATGATGTGATCCCGTTATCAGTGACATCCTATGTCCATAGTCAGGAAACCATGACTATCTGTTGATCAACGAGCTAGTCAACTAGAGGCTTACTAGGGACAGGTTGTGGTCTATGTATTCACACATGTATTACGATTTCCGGACAATACAATTATAGCATGAATAATAGACTATTATCATGAACACAGAAATATAATAATAACCATTTATTATTGCCTCTAGGGCATATTTCCAACAGCTCTCGCCGGCGACGAGGGCTCCTTGGCCCAAACGAGAGGGAGGGATTGAGAGAGGGGACGATGGCGCACCTGCCCGTACCCGTAGCGTGGCTAGGGGTGGTCGGACGGCGTCGGAAACTAGCTCGCAAGCGGAGGCAGAACGTGGAGGTCGCCGGAGTTGAGGAAGACGGCGAGCAGAGGTCACTCCAGAGGCTCCAAGCAGGCGAGATGGCCTCACCGGAGAGAGGCGGAGGCCTTGGAGGGGTCACCCAGGCCTGGGAGGGGCTGGAGCTACCGCGGCGACCAGAGGGGATCGCCGGCGAGCTCGAGCTCGGGGACGGCGGCCTGAGGCCTGCCCGGCCGGGCTACGGCTTCCTACTCGATCGTGGGGTGTGTGTGAGTGCTGGATGGTGCTCGAGGAGGCTGGGGGTGGCTCTATTTATAGGCGAGCGGCGAGGGTGCTTCGGGCTCCGTCGGTGGACACCTGTCCACGGCGCCCGGCGACGAGCGGCGTCAGTGAGAGGGGGAGAAGGCGACGGAGGTCATGCGGCCACTGTGGGCGAGCGGAGACGAGCACAGGATCAAGGGGATGGCGACGAGCACAGTGCGCTCCGCACTGTTGGGCTGGCCGGACCTTGCCCGTGCTCGCTGCGGCGAGCTCCGGCGTCGGCGAGTGCCAGGGAGGAGTTAAGGACGTCGAGACGATGATGGTGGCGGGGTTTGGCATGGTTGGGCAGGCGGGGGAAGCGAGCACGCTCGAACAGAGCGCTCGGCGTCACCCAGAGCGCGTCGACACGCATGCCTGGCATCGTGGACACGCGTGGTCACCGCGCGAACTGTCTCCTTAGGCCAGCCTTCGTCCAAAAATCATGTCTAGCATGTTGTTCGTGGTAGTTTCAAAGTTTACCACGGTTTGGTTTGGATCCAGGTGCAGTAGAGAAGATTTTACAAGCCAGGTAAGTTTCTGGTCAGTAACTTTGTGATGTTACTGTGGTCAAATGGCTGGGTGCTTGGGGCTGTGCTTTGAAGGCTAGTTATAAGTTACTAAGGTAAAGATGCACAAGAAAGTTCAGGTCAAATGGAGCAAGTAAAATGGTAGTTGCTGTAGAAACCACCATTTCTGTCCAGAACAGAAAGGGTTTTCTGTAGCAAAAATATTCCAAAAAGTGATGAAATATTTTTGCTCAGGGAGGTGCCCTAGGGTCCCTAGAATATTTGTGAATTATCTTAGAATTTTCTAAGCCATAAAAATTAGGGTTTCCTTGAAGCAAACAGATCTGGCTTAGGGTTTTTGAGAGAAAATGAATATTTTTCATTTAAGAAAAATATTCCAAAGGTTATTTTGTGGTGGATCAGAAGTGAAGTGATGGTTTGGGAGAGAAGTGAACACTTGGGTGAAAGCCAAGGATGCCCAAGTGTTTAAGTCCAAATGAAAAGATTCAGAAACTCCAAGTTTCAAAAACTTTCAAATGAAATTTCAAGCAAATAAGAAAGGGAAAAAACCAGGCTGTCACAATATGAAAATATATGATAGAAAATAGACCCGGGGCCATAGGTTTCACTAGAGGCTTCTCTCTTGAAGGCAAATATACGGTGGGTGAACAAATTACTGTCGACCAATTGATAGAAAAGCGCAAAGTTATGACGATATCCAAGGCAATGATTATGCATATAGGCATCACGTCCGTGTCAAGTAGACCAAAACGATTGTGCATCTACAACTATTACTCCACACATCGACCGCTATCCAGCATGCATCTTGAGTATTAAGTTCATAAAGAACGGAGTAACGCCTTAAGTAAGATGACATGATGTGGAGGGATAAACTCAAGCAATATGATGAAAACCCCATCTTTTTATCCTTGATGGAAACAATACAATATGTGCCTCGCTACCCCTATTTTGTCACTAGGTGAGGACACCGCAACATTGAACCCAAAACTAAGCACCTCTCCCATTGCAAGAAATACTAATCTAGTTGGCCAAACCAAACCGATAATTCGAAGAGAAATACAAAGACATCAAATCATGCATATAAGAATTCAAAGGAGATACAAATAATATTCATAGATAATCTGATCAGAAATCCACAATTCACCGGATCTCTACAAACACACCACAAAAGAATATTACATCGGATAGAACTCCAAGAACATTCAGGAGTACAGGGTATTGAGAATCAAAGAGAGAGAAGAAGGCATCTAGCTACTAGCTATGGACCCATAGGTCTGAGGTAAACTACTCACGCTTCATTGGAAGGGCAATAGGGTTGATGTAGATGCCCTCCGTGATCGAATCCACCTCCGACAGATCGCCGGAAAAGGCCCCAAGATGGGATCGCACAGGAACAGAAGGTTGTGGCGGCGGAAAAGTATTTTCGTGGCTTGTTCTGAGGGTTTGGGAATATATCTGAATTTATAGGCCAAGGAAGGAGGTCGGTGGACTCCCGAGGGGGCCACAAGCCAGGGCCGCGCCCCTACGGCTTGTCGTAGCCTCGTGGGTCTTCTGACTTCAACTCCAAGTCTCGTAGGTGTCTTCTGGTCCAAGAAAAATCATCGCGAAAGTTTTATTCCGTTTGGAGTCCGTTTGATATTCCTTTTCTGCGAAACTCAAAAAACAAGGGAAAAAACAGAAACTGGCACTGGGCTCTAGGTTAATAAGTTAGTCCTAAAAATAATATAAAATAGCATATAATGCATATAAAACATCCAAAACATATAATATAATAGTATGGAACAATAAAAAATTATAGATACATTGGAGATGTATCAAGCATCCCCAAGCTTAATTCCCGCTCGTCCTCGAGTAGGTAAATGATAAATATAGAATTTTTGATGTGGAATGCTACCTAATATATTTATCCATGTAATTTTCTTTTTTGTGGCATGAATATTCAGATCCATAAGATTCAAAACAAAAGTTTAATATTGACATAAAAACAATAATACTTCAAGCATACTAATAAAGCAATCATGTCATCTCAAAATAACATGGCCAAAGAAAGTTATCCCAACAAAATCATATAGTCTGGCTATGCTCCATCTGAAGGAAATATGCCCTAGAGGCAATAATAAAGTTATTATTTATTTCCTTATATCATGATAAATGTTTATTATTCATGCTAGAATTGTATTAACCGGAAACATAATACATGTGTGAATACATAGACAAACAGAGTGTCACTAGTATGCCTCTACTTGACTAGCTCGTTGATCAAAGATGGTTGAGTTTCCTAGCCATGGACATGAGTTGTCATTTGATTAACGGGATCACATCATTAGGAGAATGATGTGATTGACTTGACCCATTCCGTTAGCTTAGCACTTGATCGTTTAGTATGTTGCTATTGTTTTCTTCATGACTTATACATGTTCCTATGACTATGAGATTATGCAACTCCCGTTTACTGGAGGAACACTTTGTGTGCTACCAAACGTCACAATGTAACTGGGTGATTATAAAGGTGCTCTACAGGTGCAACTCCCATTTACCGGAGGAACACTTTGTGTGCTGCCAAACGTCACAACGTAACTGGGTGATTATAAAGGTGCTCTACAGGTGTCTCTGAAGGTACTTGTTGAGTTTGCGTATTTTGAGATTAGGATTTGTCACTCTGATTGTCGGAGAGGTATCTCTGGGCCCTCTCGGTAATGCACATCACTATAAGCCTTGCAAGCAATGTGACTAATGAGTTAGTTGCGGGATGATGCATTACGTAACGAGTAAAGAGACTTGCCGGTAACGAGATTGAACTAGGTATTGAGATACCGATGGTCGAATCTTGGGCAAGTAACATACCAATGACGAAGGGAACAACGTATGTTGTTACAAGGTTTGACAGATAAAGATCTTCGTAGAATATATGGGAGCCAATATGAGCATCCAGGTTCCGCTATTGGTTATTAACCGGAGACGTGTCTTGGTCATGTCTACATAGTTCTCGAACCCCTAGGGTCCGCACGCTTAAAGCTCGGTGACGATCGATATTATGAGTTTATGTGTTTTGATGTACCGAAGGTAGTTCGGAGTCCCGGATGAGATCGGGGACATGAAGAGGAGTCTCTAAATGGTCGAGACATAAAGATCGATATATTGGACGACTATATTCGGACATCGGAAAGGTTTTGAGTGATTCGGGTATTTATCGGAGTACCGGAGAGTTACGGGAATTCGCCGGGGAGTATATGGGCCTTATTGGACTTTAGGGGAAAGAGAGAGGGGAGGCTGCGTGCCCCCCAAGGCTTAGTCTGAATTGGACTAGGGGGAGGGGCGACGCCCCCTCCTTCCTTCTCTTCTCTTTTCCCTTTCCTTCTCTCCTACTCCTACTACTTGGAAGGGCTAGTTCTACTAGGAAAGGGGGAATCCTACTCCCGGTGGGAGTAGGACTCCCCTAGGGCGCGCCATAGAGAGGGCCGGCCCTCCCCCTCCTCCACTCCTTTATATACGGGGGAGGGGGCACCCCATAGACACAACAATTGATCATTGATCTCTTAGCCGTGTGCGGTGCCCCCTCCACCATATTCCACCTCGGTAATATCGTAGCGGTGCTTAGGCGAAGCCCTGCATCGGTAGCATCATCAACACCGTCATCACGCCATCGTGCTGACGAAACTCTCCTGCAAAGCTCTGCTGGATCGGAGTTCGTGGGACGTCATCGAGCTGAACGTGTGCTGAACTCGGAGGTGCCGTGCGTTCGGTACTTGGATCGGTCGGATCGTGAAGACGTACGACTACGTCAACCGCGTTGTCATAACGCTTCCGCTTTCGGTCTACGAGGGTACGTGGACACACTCTCCCCTCTCGTTGCTATGCATCACCATGATCCTGTGTGTGCGTAGGATATTTTTTTGAAATTACTACGTTCCCCAACAGTGCTATCCGAGCCAGGTTTATGCGTAGATGTTATATGTTATATGCAGACTAAGGCATAGCCTAGTGGTGGGAAGGGGCTGATGCCTTCCCACCCACCCAGGTTCAAGGCATGGTACTTGCAATTTGGGGTTGTTGCACCAATTATACTGTAGGGGGTTCCCTTACAGTCTTTCTGTCCCAAAAAGTGAGTTGTGGGCGATACAAGTCATACTGCTTACCAGCATGTCATACTTTGGTTCGGCGGTATTGTTGGATGAAGCGGCCCGGACCGACATTACGCGTACGCTTACGCGAGACTGGTTCTACCGACGTGCTTTGCACACAGGTGGCTGGCGGGTGTCTGTTTCTCCAACTTTAGTTGAACCGAGTGTGGCTACGCCTGGTCCTTGTGAAGGTCAAAACAACACTAATTTGACGAACTATCGTTGTGGTTTCGATGCGTAGGTAAGAACGGTTCTTGCTCAGCCCGTAGCAGCCATGTAAAACTTGCAACAACAATGTAGAGGACATCTAACTTGTTTTTGCAGGGCATGTTGTGATGTGATATGGCCAAGGCATGATGCTATATTTTATTGTATGAGATGATCATGTTTTGTAACCGAGTTATCGGCAACTGGCAGGAGCCATATGGTTGTCGCTTTATTGTATGCAATGCAATCGCCCTGTAATTGCTTTACTTTATCACTAAGCGGTAGCGATAGTCGTAGAAGCAATAGTTGGCGAGACGACAACGATGCTACGATGGAGATCAAGGTGTCGCGCCGGTGACGATGGTGATCATGACGGTGCTTCGGAGATGGAGATCACAAGCACAAGATGATGATGGCCATATCATATCACTTATATTGATTGCATGTGATGTTTATCTTTTATGCATCTTATTTTGCTTTGATTGACGGTAGCATTATAAGATGATCTCTCACTAAATTTCAAGATAAAAGTGTTCTCCCTGAGTATGCACCGTTGCCAAAGTTCGTCGTGCCGAGACACCACGTGATGATCGGGTGTGATAAGCTCTACGTTCATCTACAACGGGTGCAAGCCAGTTTTGCACACGCAGAATACTCGGGTTAAACTTGACGAGCCTAGCATATGCAGATATGGCCTCGGAACACTGGAGACCGAAAGGTCGAGCGTGAATCATATAGAAGATATGATCAACATAGTGATGTTCACCATTGAAAACTACTCCATCTCACGTGATGATCGGACATGGTTTAGTTGATTTGGATCACGTGATCACTTAGATGATTAGAGGGATGTCTATCTAAGTGGGAGTTCTTAAGTAATATGATTAATTGAACTTTAATTTATCATGAACTTAGTCCTGGTAGTATTAGCATATCTATGTTGTAGATCAATTGCTCGCGTTTAGCTCCCCTGTTTTATTTTTGATATGTTCCTAGAGAAAACTAAGTTGAAAGATGTTAGTAGCAATGATACGGATTGGATCCGTGATCTGAGGATTATCCTCATTGCTGCACAGAAGAATTATGTCCTTGATGCACCACTAGGTGACAGACCGATTGCAGGAGCAACTGCAGACGTTATGAACGTTTGGCAAGCTCGATATGATGACTACTTGATAGTTTAGTGCACCATGCTTTACGGCTTAGAATCGGGGCTTCAAAGACGTTTTTTGAAACGCCACGGAGCATATGAGATGTTCCAAGAGTTGAAATTAGTATTTCATACTCATGCCCGTGTCGAGAGGTATGAGACCTCTGACAGTACTTTGCCTACAAGATGGAGGAGAATTGCTCAGCTAGTGAGCATGTGCTCAGAATGTCTGAGTACTACAATCACTTGAATCAAGTGGGAGTTAATCTTCCAGATAAGATAGTGATTGGCAGAGTTCTCTAGTCACTATCACCAAGTTACTAGAACTTCGTGATGAACTATAATATGCAAGGGATAACGGAAACGATTCCCAAGCTCTTCGTGATGCTGAAATCGACGAAGGTAGAAATCAAGAAAAACATCAAGTGTTGATGGTTGACAAGACCACTAGTTTCAAGAAAAGGGCAAAGGGAAGAAGGGGAACTTCAAGAAGAACGGCAAGCGAGTTGCTGCTCAAGTGAAGAAGCCCAAGTCTGGACCTAAGCCTGAGACTAAGTGCTTCTACTGCAAAGGGACTGGTCACTAGAAGTGGAACTGCCCTAGATACTTGGCGGATAAGAAGGATGGCATAGTGAACAAAGGTATATTTGATATACATGTTATTGATGTGTACTTTACTAGTGTTTATAGCAACCCCTTAGTATTTGATACTAGTTCAGTTGCTAAGATTAGTAACTCGAAACGGGAGTTGCAGAATGAACAGAGACTAGTTAAGGGTGAAGTGACGATGTGTGTTGGAAGTAGTTCCAAGATTGATATGATCATCATCGCACACTCCCTATACTTTCGGGATTAGTGTTGAACCTAAATAAGTGTTATTTGGTGTTTGCGTTGAGCATGAATATGATTTGATCATGTTTATTGCAATACGGTTATTCATTTAAGTTAGAGAATAATTGTTGTTCTGTTTACATGAATAAAACCTTCTATGGTCATACACCCAATGAAAATGGTTTGTTGGATCTCGATCGTAGTGATACACATATTCATAATATTGAAGCCAAAAGATGCAAAGTTAATAATGATAGTGCAACTTATTTGTGGCACTGCCGTTTAGGTCATATTGGTGTAAAGCGCATGAAGAAAATCCATGCTGATGGGCTTTTGGAATCACTTGATTATGAATCAGTTGATGGTTGCGAACCATACCTTATGGGCAAGATGACTAAGACTCCGTTCTCCGGAACAATGGAGCGAGCTACTGACTTATTGGAAATAATACATACTGATGTATGCGGTCCGATGAGTGTTGAGGCTCGCGGCGGGTATCGTTATTTCCTGACCTTCACAGATGATTTGAGCAGATATGGGTATATCTACTTAATGAAACTGAAACAGTTGAAAAGTTCAAAGAATTTCAGAGTGAAGTGGAGAATCATTGTAACAAGAAAATAAAAGTTTTTCTGCGATTTGATCGCGGAGACGAATATTTGAGTTACAAGTTTGGCCTTCAATTAAAACAATATGGAATAGTTTCACAAACTCATGCCACCTGGAACACCACAACATAATGGTGTGTCCGAACTTCATAACCGTACTTTATTGGATATAGTGCAATCTATGATGTCTCTTACCGATTTACCACTATCGTTCTGGGGTTATGCATTAGAGACAGTTGCATTCACATTAAATAGGGCACCGTCTAATCCGTTGAGACGACACCGTATGAGCTATGGTTTAGCAAGAAACCTAAGCTGTCGTTTCTTAAAGTTTGGGGATACGATGCTTATGTGAAAAAGTTTCAACCTGATAAGCTCGAACCCAAATCGGAGAAGTGCGTCTTCATAGGATACCCAAAAGAAAATGTTGGGTACACCTTCTATCACAGATCCAAAGGCAAGACATTCGTTGCTAAGAATGGATCCTTTCTAGAGAAGGAGTTTCTCTCGAAAGAAGTGAGTGGGTGGAAAGTAGAACTTGATGAGGTAACTGTACCTTCTCCCTTATTGGAAAGTATTTCATCACGGAAATCTGTTCCTGTGACTCCTACACCAATTAGTGAGGAAGCTAATGATGATGATCATGTAACTTCAGATCAAGTGACTACCGAACCTCGTAGGTCAACCAGAGTGAGATCCGCACCAGAGTGGTACGGTAATCCTGTTCTGGAGGTCATGTTACTTGACCATGACGAACCTACGAACTATGATGAAGCGATGATGAGCCCAGATTCCGCAAAATGGTTTAAGGCCATGTAATCTGAGATGGGATCCATGTATGAAAACAAAGTATGGACTTTGGTTGACTTGCCCAATGATCGGCAAGCCATTGAGAATAAATGGATCTTCAAGAGGAAGACGGACACTGATAGTAGTGTTACTATCTACAAAGCTAGACTTGTCGAAAAAAAGGTTTTGACAAAGTTCAAGGAGTTGACTACGTTGAGACCCTCTCACTCGTAGCGATGCTTAAGTCTGTCCGAATCATGTTAGCAAATTCCCACATTTTATGAAATCTGGGAAATGGATGTAAAGACTGCATTCCTGAATGGATTTCTGGAAGAAGAGTTGTATATGATACAACCTGAAGGTTTTATCGATCCAAAGGATGCTAACAAAATGTGCAAGCTCCAGCAATCCATCTATGGACTGGTGCAAGCATCTCGGAGTTGGAATATACGCTTTGATGAGTTGATCAAAGCATATAGTTCTATACAGACTTGCGGTGAAGCCTGTATTTACGAGAAAGTGAGTGGGAGCACTACAACATTTCTAATAAGTGTATGTGAATGACATATTGTTGATCGGAAATAATGTAGAATTTTCTGGAAAGCATGAAGGAGTATTTGAAAGGAGTTTTTTAAACAAAGACCTCGATGAAGCTGCTTACATATTGAGCATCAAGATGTATAGAGATAGATCAAGACGCTTGATAAGTTTTTTCAATAAGTACATACCTTGACAAGATTTTGAAGTAGTTCAAAATGGAACAATCAAAGAAAGAGTTCTTGCCTGTGTTGCAAGGTGTGAAATTGAGTAAGACTCAAAGCCCGACCACGACAGAAGATAGAAAGAGAATGGAAGTTATTCTCTATGCCTCAGCTATAGGTTCTATAAAGTATGCCATGCTATGTACCAGACCTATTGTATACCCTGCCCTGAGTTTGGCAAGGGAGTACAATAGTGATCTAGGAGTAGATCACTGGACATTGGTCAAAATTATCCTTAGTGGAATAAGGATATGTTTCTCGGTTATGGAGGTGACAAAAGTTCATCATAAAGGGTTACGTCGATGCAAGTTTTGGTACTGATCCGGATGACTCTAAATCTCAATCTGGATACATATTGAAAGTGGGAGCAATTAGCTAGAGTAGACTCCGTGCAGAGCATTGTTGACATAGAAATTTGCAAAATACATACGGATCTGAATTTGGCAGTCCCGTTGACTAAACTTCTCTCACAAGCAAAACATGATCACACCTTTGTACTCTTTGGGTGTTAATCACATGGCAATGTGAACTAGATTGCTGACTCTAGTAAACCCTTGGGGTGTTGGTCACATGACGATGTGAACTATGGGTGTTAATCACATGGTGATGTGAACTATTGATGTTAAATCACATGGCGATGTGATATAGATTATTGACTGTAGTGCAAGTGGGAGACTGAAGGAAATATGCCCTAGAGGCAATAATAAAGTTATTATTTATTTGCTTATATCATGATAAATGTTTATTATTCATGCTAGAATTGTATTAACCGGAAACATAATACATGTGTGAATACATAGACAAACATAGTGTCACTAGTATGCCTCTACTTGACTAGCTCGTTGATCAAAGATGGTTGAGTTTCCTAGCCATGGACATGAGTTGTCATTTGATTAACAAGATCACATCATTAGGAGAATGATGTGATTGACTTGACCCATTCCGTTAGCTTAGCACTTGATCGTTTAGTATGTTGCTATTGCTTTCTTCATGACTTATACATGTTCCTATGACTATGAGATTATGCAACTCCCGTTTACCGGAGGAACACTTTGTGTGCTACCAAACGTCACAACGTAACTGGGTGATTATAAAGGTGCTCTACAGGTGTCTCCGAAGGTACTTGTTGAGTTGGCGTATTTCGAGATTAGGATTTGTCACTCCGATTGTCGAGAGGTATCTCTGGGCCCTCTCGGTAATGCACATCACTATAAGCCTTGCAAGCAATGTGACTAATGAGTTAGTTGCGGGATGATGCATTACGTAACGAGTAAAGAGACTTGCCGGTAACGAGATTGAACTAGGTATTGAGATACCGACGATCGAATCTCGGGCAAGTAACATACCGATGACAAAGGGAACAACGTATGTTGTTATGCGGTTTGACCGATAAAGATCTTCGTAGAATATGTGGGAGCCAATATGAGCATCTAGGTTCCGCTATTGGTTATTGACCGGAGACGTGTCTCGGTCATGTCTACATAGTTCTCGAACCCGTAGGGTCCACACGCTTAAAGTTCAGTGACGATCGGTATTATGAGTTTATGTGTTTTGATGTACCGAAGGTAGTTCGGAGTCCCGGATGAGACCGGGGACATGACGAGGAGTCTCTAAATGGTCGAGACATAAAGATCGATATATTGGACGACTATATTCGGACATCGGAAAGGTTCCGAGTGATTCGGGTATTTTTCGGAGTACCGGAGAGTTGCGGGAATTCGCCGGGGAGTATATGGGCCTTATTGGGCTTTAGGGGAAAGAGAGAGGGGAGGCTGCGCGCCCCCCAAGGCTTAGTCCGAATTGGACTAGGGGGAGGGGCGGCGCCCCCTCCTTCCTTCTCTTCTCTTTTCCCTTTCCTTCTCTCCTACTCCTACTACTTGGAAGGGCTCCTAGTTCTACTAGGAAAAGGGGAATCCTACTCCCGGTGGGAGTAGGACTCCCCTAGGGCGCGCCATACAGAGGGACGGCCCTCCCCCCTCCACTCCTTTATATACGGGGGAAGGGGGCACCCCATAGACACAACAATTGATCATTGTTCTCTTAGCCGTGTGCGGTACCCCCCTCCACCATATTCCACCTCGGTAATATTGTAGCGGTGCTTAGGTGAAGCCCTGCGTCGGTAGCATCATCAACACCGTCATCACGCCGTCGTGCTGACGAAACTCTCCTACAAAGCTCTGCTGGATCGGAGTTCGTGGGACGTCATCGAGCTGAACGTGTGCTGAACTCGGAGGTGCCGTGCGTTCTATACTTGGATCGGTCGGATCGTGAAGACGTACGACTACATCAACCGCGTTGTCATAACGCTTCCACTTTCGGTCTACGAGGGTACATGGACACACTCTCCCCTCTCATTGCTATGCATCACCATGATCCTGTGTGTGCGTAGGAATTTTTTTGAAATTACTACGTTCCCCAACACCATCTTCATCACACAAAGTGTTAAATCATGCACAACCTCGATGACAAGCCAATCAATTGTTTCATACTTTTGATGTTCTCAAACCTTTTCAACTTTCACGCAATACATGAGCATGAGCCATGGATATAACACTATAGGTGGAATAGAATATGGTGGTTGTGGAGAAGACAAAAAGAAGGAGATTGTCTCACATCAACTAGACGTATCAACGGGCTATGGAGTTGCCCATCAATAGATATCAATGTGAGTGAGTAGGGATTGCCATGCAACGGATGCACTAGAGCTATAAGTGTATGAAAGATCAAAAATAAACTAAGTGGGTGTGCATCCAACTCGCTTGCTCACGAAGACCTAGGGCACTTTGAGAAAGCCCATCATTGAAATATACAAGACAAGTTCTATAATGAAAATTTCCCACTAGTATATGAAAGTGACAAAAATAGGAGACTCTCTATCATGAAGATCATGGTGCTACTTTGAAGCACAAGTGTGGAAAATTGATAGTAGCATTGCCCCTTCTCTCTTTTCTCTCATTTTTTTATTTTGGGCTCTTTGGGCTCTTTTTTTCTTTTTTATTTATTTTTCGTCCGGAGTCTCATCCCGACTTGTGGGGGAATCATAGTCTCCATCATCCTTTCCTCACATGGGACAATGCTCTAATAATGATAATCATCACACTTTTATTTACTTACAACTCAATACTAGAACAAATATATGACTCTATATGAATGCCTCCGACGGTGTACCGGGACGTGCAATTACTCAAGAGTGACATGTATAAAAAAATGAATGGTGACTTTGCCATAAATACGATGTCAACTACATGATCATGCAAAGCAATATGACAATGATGGTATGTGTCATAATAAATGGAACGTTGGAAGTTGCATGGCAATATATTTCGGAATGGCTATGGAAATGCCATAATAGGTAGGTATGGTGGCTATTTTGAGGAAGGTATAAGGTGGGTGTAATGCACCGGCAAAAGTTGCACGGTACTAGAGAGGCTAGCAATGGTGGAAGGGTGAGCGTGCGTATAATCCATGGACTCAACATTAGTCATTAAGAACTCACATACTTATTGCAAAATTCTATAAGTTATCGAAACAAAGTACTACATGCATGCTCCTAGGGGGATAGATTGGCAGGAAAAGACCATCGCTCGTCCCCGACCGCCACTCATAAGGAAGACAATCAATAAATAAATCATGCTCCGACTTCATCACATAACGGTTCACCATATGTGCATGCTATGGGAATTACAAACTTTAACACAAGTATTTCTACCAATCCACAATTACTCACTAGCATGACTCTAATATCACCATCTTTATATCTCAAAACAATCATAAGGAATCAGACTTCACATAGTATTCAATGCACTTAAAGGCCTTTGCCGTCTGCCGCGGATGGCAAAAGGCTCCGGCAAAGTAGGCTACGGTAAAGAGCTTCTTTGTCGTCTGCTTTCTGAAGCGGACGACAAAGGGGCCTTTGCCATCAGCGGCTGACGGCAAAGAAAGTCGACGGCAATAAATCTGCTGTTAGTCCGTTAGGCGGCTGACGGCATCCTTTGTTGTCCGCCGCTGACGGCATCCTTTGCCGTCCGCCACTGACGGTAAAGAGCATCCAGCCTTTGCCGTCTGCCACTATAGGCAAAGTGCTCAAACATGCCAGTCCCAGGCAGCACAGGTAGCTGCCATGTGGCATGTTTGCCGTCAGCTAGCTGACGACAAAGAGCCTGTACAGCCCTGTTTTAATTTAATTCATTCAATTTGACAGCAATTCATAGATATACAGAGATATACACAGCAATTCACATATATACACAACAAGCATATCCAACACACAAGTTTCATCATATATACATACATAACCAACACATATATAGTTCCATCCTTACATATCAAAAGTTTCACATTGTTCATCCTACACCGTTATCCATCCATCCATATAACAAGTTCCAACCATGCAAGTTCATTGATACAAAATAAAAGAACAAATGGAAAAGAAGCACTCCATCCATGCAAGCTTCCGTGAATTAAATCAAATCTACAAAATGATAAACAAGATGTTAGAAAAAGAAGAAGAAAAAGAAGAAGAAGACTATAAGAAATAAGCATACTTCAGTAAAATGGAGCTAACCTAGAAGAAAATGAAGAAGAAGAAGACTAGAAGAATACTAGAAGAAGACTAGAAGAATAAGAAGAAGAAGAAGAAGAAGACTATAATTAAGCTTATTATGTAAACTTGGTCATTTTGTGCTAACATAAGTAATTTTGGAGTGAACCTATAGGAAACTAAGCATATTAGAGATAACTTAGCATATTAGAGCCAACTTAGGTAAAATGGAGCCAACCTAGCTAATTATGCCATCTTTGAGTGAACTAAGCATATTAGAGCTAACTTATAGCTAACTTATGTCATTTTGGAAGAAGAAGAAGAAGACTATAAGCTTATTATGTAAACTTGGTCATTTTGTGCTAACATAAGTAATTTTGGAGCTAACCTATAGGAAACTAAGCATAGTAGAGATAACTTAGCATATTAGAGCTAACATGTGTAACTAAGCATATTAGAGCTAACATAGGTAACTAAGCATATTAGAGCTAACTATATATAGATCATTTTGGAGATCTGACATACCTGACATAGTTCAGTTCTCATTGTTCTTCTCCTTCTCCTTCCTTAGCCTGATGCGCCAAGAGCGGCGAGGCGGTGGAGGCAGTGGGATGTAGTCTTCTACCACAATTGGCGTGGTCATGTCGCCAAGCTGTGCGATCGCCGGCGCCACCACCGGCGCGAGGTCATTGTCAGGCACCACCACCATCGCGAGGCCATCTTCAGGCAGGACAGGCATGACCATCGCTAGGTCATCCTCAGCCACCACCATCTCTTGCCCATGGTGCGCCACCACCATCTCCTGCCCTTGGTCGGCCACCACCATCGCTAGGTCATCCTCAGCCTGATGCCTACTCTGCTCCTCTTCTTCCCCACTCCAGTCCGGATCATCCTCCTTGCTGTCTTTGCTGCAGCCCGAATCGCTACTGCTTTTGCTACAGCCAGAATCACTGTTGCTTTTGCTACAGCCAGAATCGCTGCTGCTTTGGCTGTAGCCAGTGTCGCTGCTGCTGCTCCCTTTGCCTATCCAAATGCAACAATTAATGAACGTTAACAATCGATGCAAGACAAAGCCAAATGTAGAGGAATAAGAAGAGGAAGAACGTACCGGCATCATCGTCGTCAGCGTAGCGCATGCGACACATAGTCGCGTTGAACACCTTCACGATGAGCATGGTGGCGTCGTCGTCGTAACTGAAGAGAAGGAAGTACCCCAGCCGCAGGTCGTAGGCACGGTAGAACTTCTCCCAGCCATGACACAGGTACATGTGGCCCTCCTTGATCACCAACTCCACGTCCCACAGCCTGCGAAACCCGCTGCCGGCCTGTCACAACTTCACATTATTTGGCGGATCTTCACCCAGCATGTTCATAAAAGTGTCAGGCAGCCTCTGCAGTTTGGGACAAGGAGTGATGTAGCAAACAACAGAGTTATCATAATGAGATGGGTGAAGGGGAGATCTCTCCTTTTATATACCTGCCTCTTGGAGGAAGTCCCAAGTATGATACTGAAGAACTCGAAAGCATCCAACTCGTACTTCGGTGTGGCAGAGCGGAGCCTGCGGTGACGGCCTCCCCCCATCTCTAATAAGCAGCAGAAGAGACCAATTAGTATCTAGCTAGAAGCATATCTATAAACATAGAGCCAAGTTTCTAGACATGAAAGATAACTGAGAAAAAAAAGCAATGCACTTGTGCTCAACAACATCAACAACACTTAGTTAATTTGGTAGGTTAGTTGGCAATGGCAATTGGCACCCTTCAAAACTAGGGATTTCTTTAGACGTGAAAGAAAACTGAAAATGTTGAAAAAAGAGCATAGTAATCTAAAAATAGGGGAAAATACACTTCTTCTTTCTCCTCTTTATCTTCTTTTTTTTCATCTTTCTTCTTTCTTCTTAACCAAAACTAAACCTAAAGTTCCTTCTGGTGTGATCACATTGGAATACTTGTGGCAACAAATCATAGTTGCACCATATTTTAGGTGGCTCTAGGTGCCACACACCAAGCAAACAAACAAACCTCAAATCAGAAACTAAGGGTGTAGTGTCGTAAAATCAATTTACTTTGTATGCAAATCAGAATGTATAGTTTGCCTTTCCGCAAAAAAGAAAAGGAAAAGACGGGTATAGTTTGCCTCTTATGACAGATTCCATAAGCAATATGCATGCCTTGTTGTTTTCTCAAATTAAACTAATTCGAGTGTTGCTGATTGATGAATTTGAATATATGCAAAGGAATTTGAGGAAAGCTTTTGCTCTTCTCACTATTAGTTTCATAATCTTTTATACAACCCCTTCAAGGAGTCTGTGGATAACTTTCGTTTACAGTTCACTAGATATGTGTATTACATTTTCTATTGGAAATGCATTTGAATTCATTTATCACAAATACTAATTCTAAAGTTTAACTCTGATGATACGGTTGCCACGTACCTACCAAGACATGCCAATTTTTTTTCTTGTATATAAAAGAACTCGTGCACTAATATTTACTTCACTGAAAGATTTTTCACTTTGAAGGGAAATAGTTTTTGTTCCATCATCTATTAATAATATAACAATAATAATTCATTATATGCCAATGAGTTGAGAAATCTGGCACTACATTATTTAAATGACACATAAAAAGCATAATGTACAAAAAATTGATCATGCATAACTAAACACTGTGGATCAATAATAGTATAGAAGATGATCTAACTAATAAGACTACTAGTGAGAATTGAGATTATACACAATTATAGTAGAGAAGATGCTATCTATGCTCTAAACCTAAACTAAAGTAAACCTAAACTAAACTTAAAATACAGAAACAAAAACAGAAAAAAAAACAAGAGGTCTCACCGGGTGGAGGAGGGGGCACTGGAGGGGTGGGGCGGCCGCGGTGGTGGAGGAGAGGGGCGCCGGGGCGGCCGGGTGGAGGAGGGGGCGCCGAAGTGGCGGGGAGGCCGCGATGGTGGAGCAGAGGGGCGCCGGGGCCGCCGGGTGGAGGAGGGAGCGCCGGAGCGGCGGGGCGGCCGCGGTGGTGGAGCAGAGGGGCGCCAGGGCTGCCGGGGTGGAGGAGGGGGTGCCGCGGCGACGTGGGTGGCGTGGGGCGGCGGCGGCTCGGGCACGGGCGGCATGGCGCGACGACGGGGATGGCGCGGGGCGGGGAAGGGGGTCACCGGGGCTGCTGGGGCGGCGCGGCGATGGTGTTGGCGCAGGGCGGCGGCAGCATGGGGGCGGGATGGTGCAGGGTGGCGGCGGCTCGGGCGCGGGCGGAGAGAGAGAGGGACAGATGTGGGGCGCGGGCGGGCGTCGATATGGATTTTAGTTAGGGCACGGTTCTTTGCCGTCCGCCAGCAGACGACAAAGATCCTAGCTAACGGACGTTAGCTTGGCCACTTTCTTTGCCGTCTGCTAGCAGACGGCAAAGAGGGGGGCTGTTAGGTTTTTTTCTAAACAGCTCGTTAATGGGGCCCACCTCTCTCTTTGCCGTCCGCCAGTTGACGGCAAAGATTCTTTGCCGTCTGCTAGCAGATGGCAAAGAATTGGCTGATGGCAAAGACATTCTTTGCCATCAGCCAATTCTTTGCCGTCCGTTTTTTGCAAGCTGAAGGCAAAGACCTTCTTTGCCGTCCGCCAGCAGACGGCAAAGAATAGGCAGACGACAAATAAGCAAATTCCAGTAGTGTATCCCTCTTGGATGCCCATCATACTAGGACTAAATTCATAACCAAAGCATATCACCATGCTTTTTAGAGAGACTCTCAAAATAATATAAGTGAAGCAAGAGAGTTCAACAATTTCTATAAAATAAAGCCACCGCCGTGCTCTAAAAAGATATAAGTGAATCACTAGAGCAAAATTGGCTAGCTCAAAAGATATAAGTGAAGCACATAGAGTATTCTACTAAATCACGATTCATGCGTGTCCCTCTCAAAAGGTGTGTACAGCAAGGATGATTGTGGCAAACTAAAAAGCAAAGACTCATATCATACAAGACGCTCCAAGCAAAACTCATACAATGTGGTGAATAAAATATAGCCTCAAGTAAATTTACCGATGGATTGAAGACAAAAGAGGGGATGCCTTTCGGGGCATCCCCAAGCTTAGGCTCTTGGTTGTCCTTGAATATTACCTTGGGGTGCCTTGGGCATCCCCAAGCATAGGCTCTTTCCACTCGTTATTCCATAGCCATCAAATCTTTACCCAAAACTTGAAAACTTCACAACACAAACTCAACAGAAAACTCATGAGATCCGTTAGTATAAGAAAATAAAATCACCACTTTTGGTACTGTTGTGAACTCATTCTTTATTTAAATTGGTGTAATATCTACTGTATTCCAACTTCTCCATGGTTCATACCCCCCAATACTACCCATAGATTCTTTAAAATAAGCAAACAACACATAGAAAATAGAATCTGTCAAAAATAGAACAGTCTATAGTAACCTGTAAACTTTGAATACGTGTGTAACTCCAAAAATTCTGAAAAATTAGGACAACACAGGCAATTTGTATATCAATCTTGTGCAAAAAAGAATCAGTATTTTATCGCACTTCTGTGAATTATGAAAATTATTTTACTGGGCACAAAAATTTCTGTTTTTAGCAAGATCGAATTAACTATCTACGTAAGCCATCCCAAAGGTTTTACTTAGCACAAACACTAATTAAAATACCTAAACAAAATTAATACAGAGGTAATAATGTTTTTTTATTCAAGACCATTACCAAAACAAAAAACACAAAAATTAAAATGGGTTGCCCCCCAACAAGCGTTATTGTTTAACGCCCCTAGCTAGGTATATTGCAATAGATCTAGGTATTGTCATCTTTGGTATGCAATTCCTTCTTAACCAAATCTTCCAAAACCCTTTTTAGCAAATTATTTATTTCTTTCCTTTCTAGTGTTGGGGAACGTAGTAATTTCAAAAAATTTCCTACGCACACGCAAGATCATGGTGATGCATAGCAACGAGAGGGGAGAGTGTTGTCCACGTACCCTCGTAGACCGACAGCGGAAGCGTTATCACAACGCGGTTGATGTAGTCGTACGTCTTCACGATCCGATTGATCAAGTACCGAACGCACGGCACCTCCGAGTTCTACACACGTTCAGCTCGATGACGTCCCTCGAACTCCGATCCAGCCGAGTGTTGAGGGAGAGTTTCGTCAGCACGACGGCGTGGTGACGATGATGATATTCCACCGACGCAGGGCTTCGCCTAAGCTCCACAACGGTATTATCGAGGTGTAATATGGTGGAGGGGGGCACCGCACACGGCTAAGAGATCTCAAGGATCAATTGTTGTGTCTCTGGGGTGCCCCCTTGCCCCCGTATATAAAGGAGCAAGGGAGGAGGAGGCCGGCCCTAGGAGGGGGCGCACCAAGTGTGGAGTCCTACTAGGACTCCCTAGTCCTAGTAGGATTCCACCTCCCATATGGAATAGGAAAAGAGGAAGGGAAAAAGAGAAGGAAGGAAGGAGGCGCCCCCCTTCCCTAGTCCAATTCGGACCAGACCAAGGGGAGGGGTGTGGCCACTCTTGAGGCCCTTTTCCTTCTTTCCCGTATGGCCCAATAAGGCCCAATACGTATTCCCGTAACTCTCCGGTACTCCGAAAAATACCCGAATCACTCGGAACCTTTACGAAGTCCGAATATAGTCGTCCAATATATCGATCTTTACGTCTCGACCATTTCGAGACTCCTCGTCATATCCCCGATCTCATCCGGGACTCCGAACTCCTTCGGTACATCAAAACTCAATAAAACTGTCATCGTAACGTTAAGCGTGCGGACCCTACGGGTTCGAGAACTATGTAGACATGACCGAGACACGTCTCCGGTCAATAACCAATAGCGGGACCTGGATGCCCATATTGGCTCCCACATATTTTACGAAGATCTTTATCGGTCAGACCGCATAACAACATACGTTGTTCCCTTTGTCACCGGTATGTTACTTGCCCGAGATTTGATCATCGGTATCTCCATACCTAGTTCAATCTCGTTACCGGCAAGTCTCTTTACTCGTTCTGTAACACATCATCCCGCAAGTAACTCATTAGTCGCAATGCTTGCAAGGCTTATAGTGATGTGCATTACCGAGTGGGCCCAGAGATACCTCTCCGACAATTGGAGTGACAAATCCTAATCTCGAAATACGCCAACCCAACAAGTAGCTTCGGAGACACCTGTAGAGCACCTTTATAATCACCCATTTACGTTGTGACGTTTGGTAGCACACAAAGTGTTCCTCCGGTAAACGGGAGTTGCATAATCTCATAGTCATAGGAACATGTATAAGTCATGAAGAAAGCAATAGCAACATACTAAATGACCGGGTGCTAAGCTAACGGAATGGGTCATGTCAATCACGTCATTCTCCTAATGAGGTGATCCCGTTAATCAAATGACAACTCATGTCTATGGCTAGGAAACATAACCATCTTTGATTAACGAGCTAGTCAAGTAGAGGCATACTAGTGACACTCTGTTTGTCTATGTATTCACACATGTATTATGTTTGCGGTTAATACAATTCTAGCATGAATAATAAACATTTATCATGATATAAGGAAATATATAATACTTTATTATTGCCTCTAGGGAATATTTCCTTCAGTCTCCCACTTGCACTAGAGTCAATAATCTAGTTCACATCGCCATGTGATTTAACATCAATAATTCACATCACCATGTGATTAACACCCATAGTTCACATCTCTATGTGACCAACACTCAAAGGGTTTACTAGAGTCAATAATCTAGTTCACATCGCTATGCGATTAACACCCAAAGAGTACTAAGGTGTGATCATGTTTTGATTGTGAGATAATTTTAGTCAACGGGTCTGCCACATTCAGATCCATAAGTATTTTGCAAATTTCTATGTCTACAATGCTCTGCATGGCGCTACTCTAGCTAATTGCTTCCACTTTCAATATGTATCTAGACCGAGACTTAGAGTCATCTAGATTTAGTGTCAAAACTTGTATCGACGTAACCCTTTACGACGAACCTTTTTGTCACTTCCATAATCGAGAAATATATCCTTATTCCACCAAGGATAATTTTGACCGCTGTCCAGTGATCTACTATTGTACTCCCTTGCCAAAATCAGTGTAGGGTATACAATAGATCTGGTACACAGCATGGCATACTTTATAGAACCTATGGCCAAGGCATAGGGAATGACTTTCACTCTCTTTCTATCTTCTGCCGTGGTCGGGCTTTGAGTCTTACTCAATTTCACACCTTGTAACACAGGCAAGAACTCTTTCTTTGACTGTTCTATTTTGAACTACTTCAAAATCTTGTTAAGGTATGTACTCATGGAAAAACACATCAAGCGTCTTCATCTATCTCTATAGATCTTGATGCTCAATATGTAAGCAGCTTCACCGAGGTCTTTCTTTGAAAAACTCCTTTCAAACATTCCTTTATGCTTTGCAGAATAATTCTACATTATTTCCGATCAACAATATGTCATTCACATATACTTATCAGAAATGCTGTAGTGCTCCCACTCACTTTCTTGTAAATACATGCTTCACCGCAAGTCTGTATAAAACTATATCCTTTGATCAACTTATCAAAGTGTATATTCCAACTCCGAGATGCTTGCACCAGTCCATAGATGGATCGCTGGAGCTTGCATATTTTGTTAGCACCTTTAGATTTGACAAAACCTCCTGGTTGCATCATATACAACTCTTCTTTAATAAATCCATTAAGGAATGCAGTTTTGTTTATCCATTTGCCATATTTCATAAAATGCGGCAATTGCTAACATGATTCGGACAGACTTAAGCATAGATACGAGTGAGAAACTCTCATCGTAGTTAGCATCTTGAACTTGTCGAAAACCTTTTTGTGACAATTCTAGCTTTGTAGATAGTGACACTACTATCAGCGTCCCTCTTCCTCTTGAAGATCCATTTATTCTCAATTGCGTGCCAATCATCGGGCAAATCAACCAAAGTCCACACTTTGTTCTCATACATGGATCTCATCTCAGATTTCATGGCCTCAAGCCATTTTGCGGAATCTGGGCTCACCATCGCTTCTTCATAGTTCGTAGGTTCGTCATGGTCTAGTAACATAACTTCCAGAACAGGATTACCGTACCACTCTGGTGCGGATCTTACTATGGTTTACCTACGAGGTTTGGTAGTAACTTGATCTGAAGTTACATGATCATCATCATTAACTTCCTCACTAATTGGTGTAGGAGTCACAGGAACAGATTTCTGTGATGAACTACTTTCCAATAAGGGAGCAGGTACAGTTACCTCATCAAGTTCTACTTTCCTCCCACTCACTTCTTTCAAGAGAAACTCCTTCTCTAGAAAGGATCCGTACTAAGCAACAAATGTCTTGCCTTCGGATCTGTGATAGAAGCTATACCCAACTGTCTCCTTTGGGTATCCTATGAAGACACATTTCTCCGATTTGGGTTTGAGCTTATCAGGATGAAACTTTTTCACATAAGCATCGCAACCCCAAACTTTAAGAAACGACAACTTTGGTTTCTTGCCAAACCACAGTTCATAAGGCGTCGTCTCAACGGATTTTGATGGTGCCCTATTTAACGTGAATGTAGCTGTCTCTAATGCATAACCCCAAAACGATAGTGGTAGATCGGTCAGAGACATCATATATTGCATCATATCTAATAAAGTACGGTTACGATGTTCGGACACACTATTACACTGTGGTGTTCCAGGTGGCGTGAGTAGTGAAACTATTTCACATTGTTTTTACTGAAGGACAAACTCGTAACTCAAATACTCTTCTCTACGATCAGATCGTAGAAACTTTATTTTCTTGTTACGATGATTTTCCACTTCACTCTGAAATTATATGAACTTTTCAAATGTTTCAGACTTATGTTTCATTAAGTAGATATACCCATATCTGCTCAAATCATCTGTGAAGGTGAGAAAATAACGATATCCGCCACGAGCCTCAATATTCATCGGACCACACACATCTGTATGTATGATTTCCAACAAATCTGTTGCTCTCTCCATAGTTCCGGAGAACGGCGTTTTAGTCATCTTGCCCATGAGGCACGGTTCGCAAGTATCAAGTGATTCCAAAATCCCATCAGTATGGAGTTTCTTCATGCGCTTTACACCAATATGACCTAAACGGCAGTGCCACAAATAATTTGCACTATCATTATTAACTTTGCATCTTTTGGTTTCATTATTATGAATATGTGTATCACTACGATCGAGATCCAACAAACCATTTTTCGTTGGTGTGTATGACCATAAAGGTTTTATTCATGTAAACAGAACAACAATTGTTCTCTAACTTAAATGAATAACCGTATTGCAATAAACATGATCAAATCATATTCATGCTCAATGCAAACACCAAATAACACTTATTTAGTTTCAACACTAATCCCGAAAGTACAGGGCGTGTGCGATGATGGTCATATCAATCTTGGAACTACTTCCAACACACATCGTCACCTCGCCTTTTACTAGTCTCTGTTTATTCTGCAACTCCCGTTTTCGAGTTACTACTCTTTAGCAACTGAACCAGTATCAATTACCGAGGGGTTGCTATAAACACTAGTAAAGTACACATCAATAATCAAATATACCTTTGTTCACTTTTACTAGTCTCTGTTTATTCTGCAACTCCCGTTTCGAGTTACTACTCTTAGCAACTGAACCAGTATCAATTACCGAGGGGTTGCTATAAACACTAGTAAAGTACACATCAATAATCTGTATATCAAATATACCTTTGTTCACTTTGCCATCCTTCTTATCCACCAAATAGTTGGGGTAGTTCCGCTTCCAGTGACCAGTCCGTTTGCAGTAGAAGCACTTAGTCTCAGGCTTAGGACCAGACTTAGGCTTCTTCACTTGAGCAGCAACTTGCTTGCCGTTCTTTTTGAAGTTCCCCTTCTTCCCTTTGCCCTTTTCTTGAAACTAGTGGTCTCGTCAACCATCAACACTTGAAGTGGTCTCGTCAACCATCAACACTTGATGTTTTTCTTGATTTCTACCTTCGTCGATTTCAGCATCACGAAGAGCTCGGGAATTACTTTCGTCATCCCTTGCATACCATAGTTCATCACGAAGTTCTACTAACTTGGTGATGGTGACTAGAGAATTCAGTCAATCACTATTTTATCTGGAAGATAAACTCCCACTTGATTCAAGCGATTGTAGTACCCAGACAATCTGAGCACATGCTCACTAGTTGAGCGATTCTCCTCCATCTTTTTGCTATAGAACTTGTTGGAGATTTCATCTCTCAACTCGGGTATTTGCTTGAAATATTAACTTCAACTCCTGGAACATCTCATATGGTCCATGACGTTCAAAACGTCTTTGAAGTCCCGATTCTAAGCCGTTAAGCATGGTGCACTAAACTATCAAGTAGTCATCATATTGAGCTAGCCAAACGTTCATAACGTCTGCATATGCTCCTGCAATAGGTCTATCACCTAGCGGTGCATCAAGGACATAATTTTTCTGTGCAACAATGAGGATAATCCTCAGACCACGGATCCAATCCGCATCTTTGCTACTAACATCTTTCAACATAATTTTTCTCTAGGAACATATCAAAAATAAACACAGGTAAGCAACAACGCGAGCTATTGATCTACAACATAATTTGCAAAATACTATTAGGACTAAGTTCATGATAAATTTAAGTTCAATTAATCATATTACTTAAGAACTCCCACTTAGATAGACATCCCTCTAATCCTCTAAGTGATCACGTGATCCATATCAACTAAACCATGTCCGATCATCACGTGAGATGGAGTAGTTTCAATGGTGAACATCACTATGTTGATCATATCTACTATATGATTCACGCTCGACCTTTCGGTCTCCGTGTTCTGAGGCCATATCTGTTATATGCTAGGCTCGTCAAGTTTAACCTGAGTATTCCGCGTGTGCAACTGTTTTGCACCCGTTGTATTTGAACGTAGAGCCTATCACACCCGATCATCACGTGGTGTCTCAGCACGAAGAACTTTTGCAATAGTGCATACTCAGGGAGAACACTTACACTTTGATAATTTAGTGAAGGATCATCTTATAATGCTACCGTCAAACAAAGCAAGATAAGATGCATAAAGGATTAACATCACATGCAATCAATATAAGTGATATGATATGGCCATCATCATCTTGTGCTTGTGATCTCCACCTCCGAAGCACCGTGCTTGTGATCTCCATCTCCGAAGCACCGTCATGATCACCATCGTCACCGGCGCGACACCTTGATCTCCATCGTAGCATCGTTGTCGTCTCGCCAACTTATTGCTTTTACGACTATTGCTACCGCTTAGTGATAAAGTAAAACTATTACATGGCGATTGCATCTCATACAATAAAGCGACAACCATATGGCTCCTGCCAGTTGCCGATAACTCGGTTACAAAACATGATCATCTCATACAACACATTATATCACATCATGTCTTGACCATATCACATCACAACATGCCCTGCAAAAACAAATTAGACGTCCTCTACTTTGTTGTTGCATATTTTACGTGGCTGCTACGGGCTTAGCAAGAACCGTTCTTACCTACGCATCAAAACCACAACGATAGTTTGTCAAGTTGGTGTTGTTTTAACCTTCGCAAGGACCGGGCGTAGCCACACTCGGTTCAACTAAAGTGAGAGAGACAGACACCCGCCGGTCACCTTTAAGCAACGAGTGCTCGCAACGGTGAAACCAGTCTCGCGTAAGCGTACGCGTAATGTCGGTTCGGGCCGCTTCATCTCACAATACCGCTGAACCAAAGTATGACATGCTGGTAAGCAGTATGACTTATATCGCCCACAACTCACTTGTGTTCTACTCGTGCATAGCATCAACGCATAAAACCAGTCTCGGATGCCACTGTTGGGGAACGTAGTAATTTCAAAAAAATTCCTACGCACACGCAAGATCATGGTGATGCATAGCAACGAGAGGGGAGAGTGTTGTCCACGTACCCTCGTAGACCAACAGCGGAAGCGTTATCACAACGCGGTTGATGTAGTCGTACGTCTTCACGATCCGACCGATCAAGTACCGAATGCACGGCACCTCCGAGTTCTACACACGTTCAGCTCGATGACGTCCCTCGAACTCCGATCCAGCCGAGTGTTGAGGGAGAGTTTCGTCAGCACGACGGCGTGGTGACGATGATGATATTCCACCGACGCAGGGCTTCGCCTAAGCTCCGCAACGGTATTATCGAGGTGTAATATGGTGGAGGGGGGCACCGCACACGGCTAAGAGATCTCAAGGATCAATTGTTGTGTCTCTGGGGTGCCCCCCTGCCCCCGTATATAAAGGAGCAAGGGAGGAGGAGGCCGGCCCTAGGAGGGGGCGCACCAAGTGTGGAGTCCTACTAGGACTCCCTAGTCCTAGTAGGATTCCACCTCCCATATGGAATAGGAAAAGAGCAAGGGAAAAAGAGAAGGAAGGAAGGAGGCGCCCCCCTTCCCTAGTCCAATTCGGACCAGACCAAGGGGAGGGGTGCGGCCACTCTTGAGGCCCTTTTCCTTCTTTCCCGTATGGCCCAATAAGGCCCAATACGTATTCCCGTAACTCTCCGGTACTCCGAAAAATACCCGAATCACTCGGAACCTTTCCGAAGTCCGAATATAGTCGTCCAATATATCGATCTTTACGTCTCGACCATTTTGAGACTCCTCGTCATATCCCCGATCTCATCCGGGACTCCGAACTCCTTCGGTACATGAAAACTCAATAAAACTGTCATCGTAACGTTAAGCGTGCGGACCCTACAGGTTCGAGAACTATGTAGACATGACCGAGACACGTCTCCGGTCAATAACCAATAGCGGGACCTGGATGCCCATATTGGCTCCCACATATTCTACGAAGATCTTTATCGGTCAGACCGCATAACAACATACGTTGTTCCCTTTGTCACCGGTATGTTACTTGCCCGAGATTTGATCATCGGTATCTCCATACCTAGTTCAATCTCGTTACCGGCAAGTCTCTTTACTCGTTCTGTAACACATCATCCCGCAAGTAACTCATTAGTCGCAATGCTTGCAAGGCTTATAGTGATGTGCATTACCGAGTGGGCCCAGAGATACCTCTCCGACAATTGGAGTGACAAACCTAATCTCGAAATACACCAACCCAACAAGTACCTTTGGAGACACCTGTAGAGCATCTTTATAATCACCCATTTACGTTGTGACGTTTGGTAGCACACAAAGTGTTCCTCCGGTAAACGGGAGTTGCATAATCTCATAGTCATAGGAACATGTATATGTCATGAAGAAAGCAATAGCAACATACTAAACGATCGGGTGCTAAGCTAACGGAATGGGTCATGTCAATCACGTCATTCTCCTAATGAGGTGATCCCGTTAATCAAATGACAACTCATGTCTATGGCTAGGAAACATAACCATCTTTGATTAACGAGCTAGTCAAGTAGAGCATACTAGTGACACTCTGTTTGTCTATGTATTCACACATGTATTATGTTTCCGGTTAATACAATTCTAGCATGAATAATAAACATTTATCATGATATAAGGAAATATATAATACTTTATTATTGCCTCTAGGGCATATTTCCTTCATCTAGTAGGAGAACTTAGTTCATGAAAAGGACTTTGATTAGTAATTTTGACATTCTTAAACTCATAGTCTGGATCATCACCATAAATATCATCATATAAAACACGTATCTCATTTTTAATGGGTTCCCTAATTTTTTTCTTTTAACCAATCATCATTGAATCGTGTGTAAATTACCCTAGTTATCCAATCAAATTCATCATAAGTTTCGAGGTAGATAGTTTGGGTAATTCCTGAATAGGGAAATCTTCTCCTAAGATTGTCACTGTAACACTACTGGAATCGGGATCTTTGCCGCCAGCAGCTCTTTGCCGTCTACTAGCTAACGGCAAACAAGTTCTTTGCCATCAGCTTAAATAAAGCTGACGACAAAGAATGAGCGGACGGCAAAGAAGGTGTTTGCCGTCAGCCTATTCTTTGCCGTCTGCTAGCTGACGGCATAGAAGCTTTGCTATCTGCTAGCAGACGACAAATATGGTGGGTGGCGGACTATGAGGACGACCTAACGGCCATTTTCTTTGCCAGCAGATGACAAAGAAATTGGCCGTTTCCCCCCGGCCCCACCCCACTAAGTGAAATCGGGCCGGCGCCCCACCCCTCTCTCTCTCTCTCCCAGCCCTCACCTCACTGATACGTCTCCGTCGTATCTATAATTTTTGATTGTTCCATGCCAATGTTATACAACTTTCATATACTTTTGGCAACTTTTTATACTATTTTTGGGACTAACATATTGATCCATTGCCCAGTGCCAGTTCCTGTTTGTTGCATGTTTTTTGTTTCGCAGAAAATCCATATCAAACAGAGTCCAAATGGGAGAAAAACTGCCGGAGATTTTTTTTGGAATATTTATGAATTTTGGGAAGAAGAATCAACGCGAAACGATGCCCGAGGGGGCCACGAGGCAAGGGGCGCGCCCCTGACCCTCGTGGACACCCCGTAAGGCGGTTGGTGCCCTTCTTTCTCCGCAAGAAAGCTAATATCCGGATAGAGATCGTGTTAAAATTTCAGCCCAATCGGAGTTACGGATCTCCGGGAATATAAGAAACGGTGAAAGGCCAGAATCGGGAACGCAGAAACAAAGAGAGACAGAGAGACAGATCCAATCTCGGAGGGGCTCTCGCCCCTCCCATGCCATGGAAGCCAAGGAACAGAGGGGAAACCCTTCTCCCATCTATGGAGAAGGTCAAGGAAGAAGAAGAAGAAGGGGGGCTCTCTCCCCTCTCTCCCAGTGGTGCCGGAACGCCGCCGGGGCCATCATCGCGACAACGATCTACACCAACAACTTCACCGCCGTCATCACCAACTCTTCCCCCCCTCTATGCAGCGGTGTAACCCCTCTTTTACCCGCTGTAATCTCTACTTAAACATGGTGCTCAACGCTATATATTATTTCTCAATGATGTATGGCTATCCTATGATGTTTGAGTAGATCCGTTTTGTCCTATGGGTTAATTGATGATCGTGATTGGTTTGAGTTGCATGTTTTATTATTGGTTCTGTCCTATGGTGCTCTCCGTGTCGCGCAAGCGTGAGGGATCCCCGTTCTAGGGTTTGCAATATGTTCATGGTTTGCTTATTGTCTGCGTTGCGTGAGTGACTGAAACACAAACACAGATAAGTGGGTCATGGCGTATGGGAATAAAGAGGACTTGATACTTTAATGCTATGGTTGGGTTTTACCTTAATGATCTTTAGTAGTTGCGGATGCTTGCTAGAGTTCCAATCATAAGTGCATATGATCCAAGAAGAGAAGGTATGTTAGCTTATGCCTCTCCCTCAAATAAAATTGCAATAGTGATTACCGGTCTAGTTATCGATTGCCTAGGGACAAATAACTTTCTTGTGTGACAAAAAGCTCTCTACTAAAACTAATTTAGTCGTGTCTTCTTCTAAACAGCCCCTACTTTTTATTTACGTGCTCTTTATTATCTTGCAAACCTATCCAACAACACCTACAAAGTACTTCTAGTTTCATACTTGTTCTAGGTAAAGCGAACGTTAAGCGTGCGTAGAGTTGTATCAGTGGTCCATAGAACTTGAGGGAATATTTTTTCTACCTTTAGCTCCTCGTCGGGTTCGACACTCTTACTTATCGAAAGAGGCTACAATTGATCCCCTATACTTGTGGGTTATCACTCACCCGCGCCGCCGCCCCCACCCCCAACCCCCCGCCCCCGCCGCCCCACCCCCAGATCCAGTTTTGGATCGGGCCGTGCCCTGACGCGCCCCGCCGCCATCCGCCGTCCCCGGCGCCGCCCCGCCCCGTCACCGCCTCCTCCTCGCCTCGCCCGTCGCCTCCTCGTCCCTCCTTCGCCCCCGCGCGTCGCCGCCTGAGGCCGCTGCCTCGCCTCGCCGACGCCGTCGCCAAACGTGGCCACCTCATCGCGCGGTCGCCGTCCCGAGCTCCGGCCCCTTCGACGCCGCACCAGACCCCGATGACGTCACCGTCGACCCCCCGGCCCGGCCCCTCCCCCGAGAAGGATGCCCAACCCCCTATGCCTCCGACCCCGACCCCGGCCGTCCCCAACACCGAGGTGCGCCACCCCTCCCTCTTCTCTCTCTCTCTGTTTTGGTTTAGGTTTAGGTTTACTTTTTGTTTGTTTAGGTTTAGCCGACAGGAGGAAGAAGAAGAAGAAGAAAAATTGACATTTAGCTTAGGTTTACTTTCTGTTTCATGTAGCCGACAAGAGATTGTGTGAAATGCCATGTTGTAGGTAAACACTGCCACACTTAGAATAGAAATGAGGATAACACACTTGATTTAGAACAGTTCTTGTAGAAAACTGCCATGGACCACAACGTCAAATCTACTTTGTTCCAGAAATTTTTGCCATGTCACCTAGTAAATTTCCGTGTAGTGCAATGAGAGTAGTTCCCGGGGGTTTATGGCTGATTTACAAATTGAACCATATAGGCATGGTGACGATATATATTCTCTTTCATTTGATGATCAAGAATATATTGAATAACATGCTACTAATAAATCTTGTGCTCAGCTCTAGTATGTCAACCTAGAGCCACCTAAAATATGCTCTATTTTTCAACATTTTCAGTTTTCTTTCATGTCTAAAAAATCCCTAGTTTTGAAGGGTGCCAATTGCCATTGCCAACTAACCTACGAAATTAATTAAGTGTTGTTGATGTTGTTGAGCACAAGTGCATTGTTTTTTTTCTCAGTTTTCTTTCATGTCTAAAAACTTGGCTCTGTTCCAACTATATTGCCAACTAACCTACCAAATTAATTATTTGTAGTTGATTATCTTCTGCTCAAAACTTCTGCTGCTATAATGTTATATGATAATGTTGTAAGGGTAGTAATTGGTCTCTTCTGCTGCTTATCAGAGACGGGGGGAGGCCGCCACCGCAGGCTGCACTCTGCCACACCGGAGTACGACTTGGAAGGTTTCGAGTTCTTCACGATCATACTTGAGAATTCCTCCAAGAGGAAGGTATATAAGAGGTGAGATCTCCCCTTCACCCATCTCTTTATCATAACTTTGCCGTTTGCTACATCACTCCTTGACCCACATTGCAGAGGCTGCCTGAAACTTTTATGGAGATGCTGGACGGCCATCGGCCAAAGAATGTGAAGCTGCGACAGGCCGGCAGCGGGCTTCGCAGGCTTTGGGACATGGAGGTGGTGATCAGGAATGGCCACATGTACATGTGTCGTGGCTGGGGGCAGTTCGTCCGTGCCTACGACATGCGGCATGGGTACATCCTTGTCTTCAGGTACGACGGCGACGCCATGCTCACCGTGAAGGTGTTCAACACGACTATGTGCCGCATGCGCTACCAGGACAACGACGATGCTAGTACGCTCTGCCTTTTCTTCCTCTCCATTTGGCTTTGCCTCACACTGATTGTTGAAAAAACTTTGTTGCATTTGGTCAGGCAATCGGAGAAGCGGCAGCAACTCTGGCTACAGCAAAAGTAGCAGCAACTCTGGCTACAACGAAAGCAGCAGCGAGGATGATCCGAAATGGAGTGGGGAAGAAGAGGAGCTGAGTTGGCATGAGGAGGTGGTGGCTGACGATGGCCAAGCGATGGTGGTGGTGGCTGACGATGGGCAAGAGATGGTGGTGGCTGAGGATGACCTAGCGATGGTGCTGCCTGAAGATGGCCTCACGATGGTGGTGGCGCCAGCGACCCCACAGCCGGGCAACATGACCATGCCAATTGTGGTAGAAGAGTACATCCCCCTGTCTCGCCGCTCTAATCGCATCAGGATAATGAAGGAGGAGTGAACTATGTCAGGTATGTGAGATCTCCAAAATGATCTATACTTAGCTTTGTTTCCTCCGAGAAGACCTAAGTTAGCTCTAATATGCTAAGTTATCTCTAATATGCTTTGTTACCTAGGTTTGCTCAATAATGACATACACTTGGCTTATTTATTTAAAAAATGGCATAATTAGCTTAATTAGGTTTGAAGTGGCATAACAATCTTGGTAACCTCATAATGTCATACAGTTAGCTTATTTTCCTCGAAAATGACATAATAAGCCTAAGTAGCTCCAAAATGATCAATTTTACCTAAGTTAGCTCCAAAATGACCTAAGTTAGCCCTAAGTTAGCTCTAAAATGCTAAATTATCTCTAATATGCTTAGTTACCTGGGTTAGCTCAAGAAAGACCTATACTTAGCTTACTTCTGTCAAAAATGGCATAATATGCTTAGTTAACTCAAAAATGGCATAAGTTTACCTAGGTTGGCTCCCAAATGACCAAGTTTACCTAGGTTAGCTCCAATATGATCCATTTTACCCAGGTTAGCTCCAAAATGACCTATTTACCTAGCTTAGCTCTAAAATGACCTACACACTTAGCATTTTTACCTAGCTTACTTAGAAGAAGAAGAAGATAAAGAAGAGGAGAGGAGAAAAAGAAAGAGAAGATAAATTCTTCTTCTTCTTCTTCTTCTTCTTCTTCTTCTTACTTTTCTTCTTTTTTAGTCTTCTTCTTGTTCTTCTTCTTCTTGTTGTTGTTCTTCTTCTAACTTTCATCTTTCCCAATTTGCAGATTTGCTTTAGATGAGGAAGCTTGCATTGATGGAGTGTACTCTTCTCCTTGTGCTTCCTTTTTGTTTATGGAAACTTGTTGGAAACTTCTTTTGGATATGTATGTATATGGATATGTTGTTGGAAACTTATTTTGGATATGTATGTATATATGGATATGTTGTTGGAAATCATTGTATGTTGGATATGTTGTTGGAAACTTGTATGTTTCTTATGTTGTTGGAAACTTATTGTTGGTATGCTTGTTGAAATTCTTTTGAAATGTGTGTGTGTATATATATATCTGTGAAATTCTGTCAAATTGAATGAATTTAAGAAAAAACAGGGGTTATACAGGCACTTTGCCGTCAGCTGGCAGACGGCAAAGAGCTTTGCCATCAGCCAGCTGACGACAAAGCTGCCATGTGGCAGCTACCTGTGCAACCTGGGGGGCCTATATGGTTTCTTTGCCGTCCGCCGCCAGACGGCAAAGAACTTTGCATCTTTGCTGTCTGCCAGCAGACGGCAAAGCGCACCGTTAACCCCCTAACGGCCATAAGCTGCCACGTGTGCCGTCCAGGTCCTTTGCCATCTGCTGGCGGACGGTAAAGACCATTTCATCTTTGCCGTCCGCCAGCAGACGGCAAAGAGCCCTTCGTCGTAGCCTATTCAGCCGGATCTGCTGCCATCTTCTGGCGGATGGCAACGGCCTTTGCCGTCCGCCAGGCATGCCTTTGGCGTTAGCCATGGCAGATGGCAAAGTGCCTGATCCCTGTAATGTAAGATTGATAATCTCTATTTTCCAAGCTACGCAAGGTTTCTTTATCATGTAGGATTTCTTCAATCGGAGGATGTTCATATCCTTTTTATAGAAAGCAAAAATTTCCCTAGCCTCTTGTATGATAAAATCAAATTCACGCATAAGGATGATAGTGGTAATCTTTTTAGCCATAGGATGATTAATATTGGGAAGTTCATAAATCACTTTTTGCAAAGCGGGATGAATGTGCACAAATTTCTTTCCAATTTTTCAACGAGCATGAAAATAGCATCCGCATAACAATTCATATTAAGAAGAATAGATCTCTTATTCATAGGCATTGCTCCCGTACAATCAAAGAATTCTCGAATAACACTCTTCCCACTAATATTACTGTCTCCCACATGAAAAGTTTGTGCATTATAATTAGGAGGGTTTTCAGTTTCGTGATCCAAAGAGCAAGAATCAAGTTTTTCCTCAAGATTTAGGGTAGAAATATTCTCGATAACCTCCCTTGATTCAGACATAGTGGCGGCAAACCGGTCTAGCAAACGAGCAAATGAAAAGACGAACGGAAGAAGGGCGAAAAAAGGCAAATATTATTGTATTTTTCTGAAAATCATTTTAGAAGTGGGGGAGAGGAAAACGACAGGCAAATGGCGAATAATGTAATGCAAGCCATGAGAGTTTATGATAGGTACTTGGTAGGCTTGATGTAGACCTCCCCGACAACGGCGCTAGAAATCCTTCTTGCTACTTCTTGAGCTTGCATTGATTTTTTCCCTTGAAGAGGAAAGAGTGATGCAGCAAAGTAGAGATAAGTATTTCTCTTAGTTAGAGAACCAAGGTATCAATCCAGTAGGAGGTACAAGCAAGTCCCCAATCTATGCACCTGCACAAACAATCAAACACTTGCACCCAACGCGGTAAAGGGGTTGTCAATCCCTTCACGGTCAATTGCAAAGGTGAGATATGATAGACATAGGTATAAAACATTGCTAGAACGTAAAACTAAACAAAAGTAAATAAATTGCAGCAAGATATTTTTGGTATTTTTGGTTTATAGATATGAAAATATATGATAGAAAATAGACCCGGGGGCCATAGGTTTCACTAGATGCTTCTCTCTTGAAGGCAAATAATACGGTGGGTGAACAAATTACTGTCGAGCCATTGATAGAAAAGCGCAAAGTTATGACGACATCCAAGTCAATGATTATGCATATAGGCATCACGTCTGTGTTAAGTAGACCGAAACGATTCTGCATCTACTACTATTACTCCACACATCGACCGCTATCCAGCATGCATCTAGAGTATTAAGTTCATAAAGAACGGAGTAACGCCTTAAGGAAGATGACATGATGTTGTGGGATAAACTCAAGAAATATGATGAAAACCCCATCTTTTTATCCTTGATGGCAACAATACAATGCGTGTCTTGCTACCCCTACTTTGTCACTGGGTGAGGACATCGCAAGATTGAACCCAAAACTAAGCACCTCTCCCATTGCAAGAAATACCAATCTAGTTGGCCAAACCAAACCGATAATTCAAAGAGAAATGCAAAGATATCGAATCATGCATATAAGAATTCAGAGGAGATTCAAATAATATTCATAGATAATCTGATCATTAATCCACAATTCATCGGATCTCGACAAACACACCGCAAAAGAATATTACATCGAATAGAACTCCAAGAAGATCGAGGAGAACATGGTATTGAGAATCAAAGAGAGAGAAGAACCCATCTAGCTACTAGCTATGGACCCGTAGGTCTGAGGTAAACTACTCACGCTTCATCGGAAGGGCAATAGGGTTGATGTAGATGCCCTCCGTGATCGAATCCCCCTCCGGCAAATCGCCGGAAAAGGCCCCAAGATGGGATCTCATGGGAACAGAAGGTTGCGGCGGCGGAAAAGTATTTTCGTGGCTTGTTCTGAAGGTTTGGGAATATATTTGAATTTATAGGCCAAGGAAGGAGGTCGGTGGACTCCCGAGGGCGCCAAAAGCCAGGGGGTGCGCCCCCCCTAGAGCGCGCCCCTACGGCTTGTCGTCGCCTCGTGGGTCTTCTTACTTCAACTCCAAGTCTCGTAGATGTCTTCTGGTACAAGAAAAATCATCTCAAAAGTTTTATTCCGTTTGGACTCCTTACTTTTCTGCAAAACTCAAAAACAAGGAAAAAACAGAAACTGGCACTGGGCTCTAGGTTAATAAGTTAGTCCCAAAAATAATATAAAATAGCATGTTAATGCATATAAAACATCCAAAACAGGTAATATAATAGCATGGAATAATAAAAAATTATAGATACGTTGGAGATGTATCAGATATCACGACGAGAATGGCAATAATGGGGGCACCAAATGCTGATGACATTTGAAGGCTCACAAGAATGCAAAAAGAGTCCACCAAAAGGGGAGGAAATTAACGTTGATGCAGATTTCTCTAGCCTTCTGCTAGTCACACCACATCCAATCAACCATACCCGGTCTCGAGGGCATGACCTGCGACTTCTAGGTCGGTCCACATTCGTGACTGACGGAGCCAAGGCAAAGGAAGCCGAGGGTGCGGGGCCACATTTGGATGTAACGCAGTAGGGGGGAAGTTCAACCTCCATTTATCTCAACAAAACTTGCAACTCAACTGCTATAGTCACGACTGTCGAGAGAGCATGGGCATGTCGTCGTCGTCCGTCAAAAAGGGCATGGTGCAATGGGGGTAGGTGGTTAGGTCGGTGGTGGTGGGGGTCCTCTAGGTCGCTCGACGACGACGTAGGAGTTAGACGCGAGTCCCATATGGACAACAAACAAACGGCCGTATTTAGTTACTCCTATAGGTTGCTTTTCTTTTAGGTCAGCGGCAGGCTCTCGTTGGGTGCTAGGGCGACCCCCACTCTTCCCCTACTTGTGTGTATCCGGTAGTCTGAACCAAAAAGGCCCTCCAATATCAACGCCAAGAAGTAGTTCCCATTATGCATAGCAACATTAATTAATGTGTGCCATGAAAACTTCGACCAACTTCAATTTGTTCTGTTCGTTGCATTCAATGATGAACTTGTTGAATTGCTTGTTATGCAAAACTTACTGTTATATCTACCACCGATTTGTTGTTGAAGATTGCAAATAGATGGAAAAAAAGTTAGGGCGGACAAGATATTTTGGCGAGACCAATCATGAAGTAACTTGCATTAGGTAAGGTAGTCTATTGGAAAACACAATAGCTAAATGTCAGTCGACTGACTTTAGCTTTTGTGGTCAATCGATTTTAAGAAGAGCAAAGAGGTTCGCTGGAGGGAGGCCGGAGGGAAGAAAGGAGAAGGAAGGAGCTCGCTGGAGGGCTACCCCACCATCTATCTTAGGGTGGGGGTGGCGGCGGAAGAACGGCGATGGTGGGGTCGGTGGTGCAACTTCACCGGAAAAAACCCAGTCGGCAACGGGGCTAGAGGGATGGCCCGGGGGTGGGTGGCAGCACAACCATGGGCCAGGGTTGGGGGAGAGTGGTGGGGCAAGGCTGCGCAGGTGCGCCACCGGCCACGGGCGGCGGAAGCAGGCAGTTTCGCTAGCGGCGGGGGGGCAGTTTAGCATGGAGGAGAAGGCAGCCAAAGGTTGAAGAAGGAATCTCCACTATTGATTTCGCATCCAATGGCTGGTAAAATCGACTGACCCCTAATTCTTTTGAACTAGCATGTAACCAGACCCATTGGAAAATCACTTTCCCAAATATACATACTACTAGCAAAAGGGCCCTGCATTTTAACGGGAAACAAAACATAATCTCCAACGACCATGGCCACATTTTGCTACATCACCGAGATACAATATCACTCTCAATTTTGTGAAAATCAAGAACAATTTTTGAAATCATGAACATTTTTTTAAAACTCGTGAACATACTTAAAATTGTGAACATTTTTTAATTTTGTGAACACTCTTACAAATTTTTGAACATTTTTCTAAAATAAAGAACATTTTTGAACTAATGAACATTTTATAATATTTGCATTTTTTTAAAATTGTGAACATTTTTATAACAATTTACTTGAATCGACGAACATCTATTTGGAAATTGGTGGAACAATTTTTGAAATTCATGAACATTTTTTAATTTAGCAAATATTTTTTGAAATGCATGATCAATTTTTGAATCAGCGATCATTTTATGAATGAATACATTATTTTGTACGTTACAGACAGTTTTGAATTTTTAGGATTTTTTTCCATTCATGAATTGAATTGGCAAAATTTTGTTCAATTTTAGTGAAAAAAATTAATACATGAACTTTTTAAAAAACCATGAATTTGTTTTAGTTCCCGAACATTTGTTTTAAAAATTGCAAACATTTTCCTAATAAGCAAATATTTTTTTAATATCGTGAACATTTTTTGAATCCACAAACATTTTATGATTTATTAAACTTTTTGTTTCAAAATTCTCATTTTATTAATTTTTGAATCTTTTTTGAAGTCCCAAATTATTTGAAGTAGAAAAAAAAGAAAATGGAAAAGAGAAAGAAAAAATGTAAAAAAAAAGCGCTCGGACATGTGCCGGCCTAAACGGGCGCGCTGCGTCTTCTCCCAGCGTTCATGGTGCAGTATAGGAGGTCCCTACTGCATGGGCCAGCCTAGGCGGAAGATTCCCCTGTGTAAAACATTTTTTTATCACTTATAGGTGGGTTATATTTTGCAACTCTGGAGGGCAATTTTCGTGATGTACCGTCAGAAGCATAGCCTCTTTATTATTATAGCAAAAGAGCCCGTGTGTTGCAACGGGCAGAAAATAGATAAATATGATCCTGGAGGAGAAGTGCTACTATGACCTAGGTCTTTGCACTAGTAGAAAAAGGGCCTTTAGTCCCGGTTCTGGAACCGGGACTAAAGGGTCGTTACTAAAGCCTCCCCCTTTAGTCCCGGTTCTTGCACGAACTGGGACTAAAGGCCCTCCACGTGGCCGCTGCCTGGAGGTCCACCTTTAGTCCCGGTTGGTAACACCAACCGGTACTAAAGGAAATTTTATGATTTTTTTGAATTTTTTTATTTTTAAATTTCTGAATTATTTTAACCTCTAATCTCTAATCACCCCTCATCCCTGCTCAATTTAACCTCTAACCTCTAATCACCCCTCATCATTCCAAATCATCTAACTTCCCAGACGGTCACCCATCCTCTCACTACTCCAGCCTGAGCACGCTTAACTTCCGGGTTCTATTCTCCCTCGTTTCCAAGTCTGCACTTGTTGTTTCCTGACAATAGTAAGATGTCAATCCTATTAACCTCAGGAATTAAGCTTGAGCATGAAGTCACACATTTCACTGTCTGAGTTTGAAACTATTGTTCTAAAAAACAATAATTATTTAGTAACACTAATATTTCTTGAATAAGTAGTTTGACCATAGTTTGACCACAGTTTGACCACAGTTTGAGCAGATTTGACCAAATTCAAAAAAACTGAAATAATTATTTAGTAACACTAATATTTCTTGAATAATTAGTTTGACCATTGTTTGACCACAGTTTGACCAGATTTGACCAAAATTCAAAAAAACTAAAATAATTATTTAGTAACACTAATATTCTTGAATAATTATTTAGTAACACTAATACTTCTTGAATAAGTAGTTTGACCATAGTTTGACTAGATTTAACAAAAAATCAAAAAACAAAAAAAAATTGAGCATTACATTTTTTCCTTTTAGAATTTGAGGATTCTAAAAATTTGCAAACATGCCGTAGGCGGTCAAAATCGGATGCGAATTTTCATGCTGAACATTTTGATATATTATACGTTTTTTCTGACATCGTATGCAAAAGTTATAGCCGTTTTACATTTTCCCTACACTTTTTGCAAAACATGTCCAAATTTAAGTTTTTAAATTTTCCTAACTAGTACATGTAGTAACATAACTACATCTGAAAGTATTTTAATTTTTGAAGTTTTTATCATTTTCTTTTGCTTTTTACAAAACTGAAAAGGCGATCCACGGGGGGGGGGTGGGGTTAGAGTTTGAAAATGGGACCTTTAGTACCGGTTCGTGCCATGAACCGGTACTAATGCCTCAAATCCCATTAGTACCGGTTGGTGGCTCGAACCGTGACTAAAGGTCTAACCTTTAGTACCGGTTGGTGCCACGAACCGGTACTAATGGGCATCGCACCCTTTAGTCCCGGTTTGTGGCACCAACCGGGACTGAAGGTCCCATTTGAACCGGGACTAATGCTTGTACGGTGCTCTAGCCGCTCGAACCGGGACTAATGCTCACATTAGTCCCGGTTTGTAATGCAACCGAGATTAATGCTCTTTTCTGGCCGAACCAAAGACCTGTTTTCTACTAGTGTTGGAGGGAGATTGATAGGAAGGTTTTATATGTGAAAATGTATGCTTTTTCAAGAAATGTGGTTGGTACTTGTGAGTACTTTAAAAAAAATTGTTACTTGCAAAGTTGTTTGAGTGGTAAATTATTTTCCAGATATGTAGGCAATCCAAGATTCCAATACATGATGAAGAATAACTTGATTAATGATGGAATCGTGTATGACCATTATGATACATCAATCTCCAAATACAAATGAAATGACATAAATGATCCTACTTAATCAGATATTGATTACTTATTGATGAATTTGCAAAGCCTGTGGTAAGATAACACATAAGATGCCGGTGCAACAATCATCATGATATGTGCACCAACTAAGTAAGCTCACGGGATGAATAATATGCATCTTAGAGCATTTCCAGCCACGCCCCCAACAGGTCCCCGGGCGACTTTTTCCGCACCAGTACCGAAAAAATGCCCTAGTCGCGCACCCAGGACGCCGAAATCCGCCGGCTCGGCCCGTTTTGGGCCCGGCGATCGCAGGCCGAACCCGGCGCACTGGGCGGCGCTCGGGGGCTCCGGCGCAAGGGAAAAGCACGCCTGGCCCACACCGTCAGGCGAAAAGTCAAGCCTATTGTCCAGATTCGCCTCTCACCCCCCGCGCGCTCGGCCACCACCCGGCTGATCCCGCTGCCGCCCACCGCCCACCACCGCTAGATAGGCCATTCCCCTCCGGAAAAAGAGAAGAGGTTTCGCCCGAGGCAGCCTCTCCAACACCGTCTGGGCGATTTTTCCGGCGTTCCTGCCGCGCAGGAGCAGTGTACCGGCGGGTGCGCACCCACCGCGCCCGCAAGGTGTACGGCGATTTGCCTGCTCGGCAATGGACTCGGACGACGAGGAGGCGCTCGCCGCGCTGCTGGAGGAGGAAGTCGATGCCGACGTTCAGGAAGAGGAACATCTCATGGTCCTCGCCTCCCTCGCCGGCCTGCCGGCGAGCAATGAAAAGCCGCGGCGAGGTGGCTCGGCGCCGAGGCGGATCAAAGCAAAGAACTGGCATCGTCTCGAAGGCTACTACATGCTCTAGTCCGACTACTTCGCCGACGCTCCACTGCACGACGACAAAGTATTTCGGCGCCGTTATCGGATGAGCCGAAAGCTTTTCCTCTGGATTGTGAATTCCATCCGGTAGTTCGACAGCTACTTCAAGTGCAAGAAGGATTGCACCGGCAAACTTGGATTCACCTCAATCCAGAAGCGCACGACAGCAATGAGGATGCTTGCATACAGAGCTCCCGGTGATTCACTCGACGACTATGGGCACATGGCCGAGTCCACCACCATTGAGTGTTTCTACAAGTTCCGCAGGGCAGTGGTGCCAGTGTTTGGACCGCAATACTTGCGAACACCCAATGTGGAAGACACTACTCGGATCCTAGCACAGAATACAGCAAGAGAATTTCCTGGGATGCTTGGAAGCATCAACTGCATGCATTGAAAATGGAAGAACTGCCCATTTGCTTGGCAGGGGATGTACAAAGGCGCCAGCGGTTGCAGTGTGGTACTTGAGGCGGTGGCCACACAGGACCTCTGGATTTGGCACTCCTTCTTTGGTATGCCAGGAACTCACAATGACATCAACGTGCTGCAGTGCTCCCCTGTCTTTGCACTAGTAGAAAAAGGGCCTATTGTAAAGCACAATAGTCCCGGTTTGTAACTGAACCAGCACTAATGTGACCATTGGTGCCGGTTCGAATGGTTATGCATTAGTGTCGGTTCGTGTTGAACCTTTAGTACCGGTTCATGCCACGAACCAGTACTAAAGGGATGGTGGCAGGCTGGCATCAAGGCTGGGGCCCCACGAGCCCCTTTAGTGCCGGTTTGTGTCACAAACCGGCACTAAAGGTCCTAACCTTTAGTCCCGGTTGGAGACACAAACCGACACTATAGGGCAATTTTCAAACTCACCCCCTCGGGTGTATCGCCATTTCAGTTTCAAAAAAACAAAAGAAAACGATAAAAACTTCAAAAATTAAAATCCTTCGAGATGTAGTTATGTTACTACATCTACTAGTTAGGAAAATTTAAAAACTTAAATTTGGACATGTTTTACAAAAAAGTATGATGAAAAAGTAAAACGACTATATCTTTTGCATACGATCTCGGAAAAAACGTATAATATATCAAAATGTTCAGCACGAAAACGTGCATCCGATTTTGAACATCGTAGGCCGTTTTGCAAATTTTTAGACTCCTCAAATTCTAAAAGGAAAAAAAGATATGCTCAAATTTCAGTTTTTTTGAATTTTGGTCAAACTGTGGTCAAACTACTTATTCAAGAAATATTAGTGTAAGTAAATAATTATTCAAGAATATTAGTGTTACTAAATAATTATTTCAGTTTTTTGAATTTTGGTCAAATCTGGTCAAACTATGATCAGACCGTGGTCAAACTATGGTCAAACTACTTATTCAAGAAATATTAGTGTTACTAAATAATTATTGGTTTTTACAATAACAGTTTCAAACTCAAACGGTGAAACGTGTGACCTAATGCTCAAGCTAAACTCCTGAGGGTTAATAGGATTGACAGCTTACTACTGTCAGGAAAACAATAAGTGCAGACTTGTAAACTAGGGGGAATAGAACTTGGAAGTTAAGTGTGCTCAGGCTAGAGGATGGGTGACCGGTCGAGAAGTTAGACGATTTGGAATGAGTGATCCACACTTGAGCAGTTCTGAGGGGTGATTAGAGACTAAATTGTCAAATAATTTAGAAAATTAAAAATAAAAAAAATCATTTTTTTTCAATCTTTACCTAATAATAATAAAGAATGAAAGCTTTCATAGTTTTCCATCCATCACCCCTTCATATCCCTTGATTTTGTGTTAACCTTGAAAGATTGACGGCTGAGATTTAAATATAGATTTATACATAAGCGAGGTTATTAGGAAATAACAACTCGATAGTTCTGACATACCTTTCGGCTGGGATAAAGAGAGAGACGTAGGAGATTGTGAGGAGAAAAAGAGGAAGACGGAGAAAAACAATCCAACCAGGAGTCCAAGGCACCGACGTTAAATTTTACAAAAAGAGCGTAGAGAACTTGAGACGGACGCAAACCTCCTTATGCCCGCTTTAATCTTCTCCCTGATGCGTCCGGCTGAATTCTTCTCTCGCCCGTTCCTGGTTTCAACCTTGCCTTTTTTTTGAATGAAGGCTCAAGAAGAGCCCAGCTTTAAATTAACAAAGCCATCAACCGGCCAGGAGTACAAAACTGCAACTTACAACAAGAAATAGGAAAGCGGAAAGAAAAAAAATACAATGTGCTCATCAGAACAACTCGAAGGCAAAGAGCACACACCACTCTTGCCATCGGACGACGCCAAGCCAAAAACTAGCTAACCTACGGAGGCACCAGGAGGAGGGCACCACCATTCATGATTTGTGTCGCTGGCTGCCACCAAAGGGATCAGACAGGGCAAACATGATCTGACTCCGCCGCCGCAAAGGGCCCCTACCCTACCACCCCGGTTCGACGAGTGCCGCACCGGCGCCGACGAAGTGATTCACCCTAGAAACCAAATCAGAGTGCCCCGGCTGCCAAAGGAGAGGCACCAGGGACAAACCCACATGAAACGGAGAGCCGACCGCCAAAACACCGTCATCGGCAGCAGCAAGGCAAAACACCGAACGAGAGTTATCGGACGCAGACGCTGAAACCTCAAAGAAGGCCAAAAGGATGCGACACCATGCCCCTGGTCAAGGATAGGAATCGCCACGCCGAAGGCATACCGCCGACATGGAGGCAGGGACCCCAATCCCCTTGAACCCGCGGCTGGAACCCTCCGCACCAGGACCAGAGAAGGATGCCGTTGAAGAAATCAGGCCACCACATGCCGCCCTCGAACCACACCCAACTCCACCACCACTCGAACCATCCCCGGACGACACCCTCAGGAAGGAACACGCCACCAAAATGCCGTTGTCGCCAGGAAAAGGGGACATGAGGCTTTCACCTGAGCTCTTGGATGGGATGGGAGGAGGAGGAGTCCCACCGAAGCCTCCAACAAGGTAAACGACGCACAAAGGCGCCGCCTTCGGTGTGGCCGCCGCGCCGGCCAGGGGTTTCCCCCGGATCCGCCCCCAAGCACCAGATCCGCGCACCCGACGCCGACATCCAGCGACCAGAGCTGCCAGAGGCCGAGATCGGCGCGGCAGCCATCGCGAGACCTCGCGGCTCGATCCTACCTCGACTAGGCAAACACGACCGCAAACCTGAGCCAGAGAACGATGCAACGCCATGGCTGAGCGCTGCGGCAGCCGGAGCCCACTGCAAGGGCTGACGACGGCGCAGCGCCGGTGGAATCCCTGAGTGGTCGGATGAGGAGGAAGTGGAGGAGGAAGGGAACATCACTAGACCTTCTAACACGGATCTGCGGCGGCGTCGTTGTTCCACCTCCCGACTAGAGTCCTCATCCTTCTGAACCTGTTCCGACTTACCCATTCCATCCCCGGCCCTCGTGCTATTTTTTTTGTGGGAAAAACTTTCAATCTATTCATCTTCAATCATGGTAGCACAACAAACACTAGAAATAATAAAATTACATCCAGATCCATAGAGCACCTAGCGATGACTACAAACACTGAAGCGAGCCGAAGGCGCGCCGCTGTCATCGCCCCTCCCTCGCCGGAGCCGGGCAAACGTTGTTGTAGTAGACAGTCGGGAAGTCGTCGTGCTAAGGCCCCATGAAACCAACGCACCAGAACAGCAACCGCCGCAGATGAAGAGTGTAGATCAAAAGAATCCAATCTGAAGACACACGAACGAAGACGAACGACGAACAGATCCGAGCAAATTCACCAAAGACAGATCTGCCGGAGACGCACCTCCACACGCCCACCGATGATGCTAGACGCATCACCGGAGCGGAGGCTAGGCGGGGAGACCTTTATTCCATCTTTAGGGAGCCGCCACTGTCTCGCCTTCCTGAACAGGACACAAACCCTAACAAAACTTAAAAACAGATCTAGAAACGGAGCCTTCCCATCGGCAAGAGCCGAGATCCACTCTGCCTCCATGGCCCTAAGGCCACCGGAGACGCACTGGCGCCGGCGGGAGGCAGAGAATCCTAGTTTGTTTGGAGGCGGCCCCGGCCCTCGTGCTATTGCTACGGAAGATGGACGGCGCGGCGCAACGGGAGCGGCTGCTTCAGGTGGCGGCAGATCCCCTCTATTTATGGCATCCATGAGCGGCTGCTAGATCGATCAAGCGCGGCCATTAAGTCGTCACAGAAAGCATAGTGCAAGGGATCTAGCGAACAACAACCAGTGCGCGCGGCGGCTGACCAGAGAAGGTGTGCTGCAGCCTGGACCGTGGCACTCCTGCCAGTACCCAATGCCATCGCTGATCTAAGCTCCACCCGTCGGTATGGTGCCAAGGCGTAGTCAGCCAGTTGTTATTTACATGTACGTCGCTGGCCGGTTGTTATATACATGTAGTGATTCTTCAAGTCCAAAATTTTCCCGTCATGCACGATGCAAACACTTTGATCTGCTTGTGCTAATGGCCGGAGTTGATGCTGCTGCATTGCCAACAGCCTATGCAAGCTTACAGAATTAAGAATGGAGGCAATCATGACAGTGTTCATCTTTAATGATAATTAAATTGTTTTTCTTGCATTAGATTGAGGCTAATCCGCAATATCATGTCAAAGATGGCATGTACTCCCTCCGTTCCAAAATAGATGACCCAACTTTATACTACCTTTGTACTAAAGTTGAGTCATTTATTCTGGGACGGAGGGAGTATTTTTTAACGTATATGCTAAGTTGCTGCGCCAGCCAGGGCGTGCGGAGGCGGGGTCAGCTAGGTTTGCGCAGTGGGCATTATCCTAGGTGTGCGTGGTCCGTGGTGTTGTCAGCTTGAGGAGGTTAATATTTTTTTTCTACATGCGTTTTATTAGTCCGCAAGCAAATGTTTGCCCCACGTAATCACATTGCTTTGTAGCTTTGGTATTGATTTTCATACACTTGAACCATTTACATTCTGTTTCTGTAGCAATTTTAGAGTTCATGCACAAGGCAGAAGGTTTACCTTATTAAGAGGCGTCTTATTCTCTTAGTTGGTGTCTCCACATTTACATTTTTTTGGAAAGCCTGAATTTATCGTTTAAGAAAATGCAATGTTATTGTACATATATTTATTTTGCATGCATAGCGACAATCATAAGTTATGTGTATGCATCTGGAAGATTTCACCTTTATCAAGCAAACAAACTCCAAATGTGCATAGCACCTATTTTATATATTGCTGAATTTTCCCTATTATAGTTGACCTATCATGTTCTTGCACTAGACTTTTTCAATAGTATGACTGAATTTTCCCTACTATAGTTCACCTCTCACGTTTTTGCACTGGACTTCTTCAGTAGTATGAAGAATACGATACGATTTGCCGCTTAAACACTTCACTCGTGGGCAATTGGAGATATAAGCAACATCCGTGTGAACTCAAATTTCTGTGTGGGCTCATTCTAAAAGAGAAAAAGCTTCAAGATTTTATGATGTCGCTTGCGCACTCAAGAAATCCCAGAAGTTATTTTATCTGTACCACATCTACAAAAATTGATCCGCACACATTGCGTGATGTGTTCTTTGGGCAGGAGGATGTGAGGATATTTGTTTCCCGTTGCAACGCACGGGCACGTTTGCTAGTAAATTTAAGAAAAAATAAAAAACTTTAGTACCGGTTGGTGTTACCAACCGGGACTAAAGGTCCCCCATACCACGACGTGGGTTCGCGCCGCATGGTGGGCCTTTAGTGGCGGTTCGTATTGAACTGGGACTAAAGGGGGGGGGCTTTAGTCTCCACCCTTTAGTGCCGGTTATAGAACCGACACTAAAGGCCCTTACGAACCGATAATAAAGCTCCGTTTTCTACTAGTGTTGCCAAGCTTGTTGAAGGTCATTCTCCTCTGGTGAACTTCGAGGTCAATGGGCGGCACTACAACAAGTGGTACTACCTAGCTGGTGGCATCTATCCGAGATGGTCTACATTTGTGAAGACTATTTAAAACGTTGTGCCAGGAGGCAAGAAGTCGCACTTTGCCAAGGTTCAGGAAGCTTGCAGGAAGGATGTCAAGCGGGCATTTGGTGTGCTCCAATTTCGATTTGCTGTTGTCCGGTACCCTGCTCAGACCTGGTCGAAAGATCAAATGTCGGAGATCATGACTTGTTGTGTCATCTTGCATAATATGATCATTGAGAGCGAGCAGGAAGAGCCAGTGTTTGACACTGAACCATACTATAGGCAGGGTCCTCTTGCCGAAGTTGATCACTAGCTACCGGCAACCTGGACTGCCTACCTCAATATGCGTCAGGAGATCCGAGACCCACAAGTGCATCAACAACTACAGCATGATCTGGTGGAGCATCTATGGAGGATCAAAGGCGATGCCTAGCTCGACGTGTATGAAATATGGTTTTTATTTGTTGAACTATATAATTTGTACTGAACTATTTGTTGTTGCACTATTTTGTTGAACTATTTGATTTCTATTGATTTGCTGTGATGAACTATGTGATAAAAAAATTATTTATGTTGAGAATTCAAGCCGAACCACGCCGAATATGGGCCGATTGTCGCGATATCATGCCACTTTTCGCCGAAAGTGGGGCGAAAACTGGGCCGACATCGGCGACCTGGGGGCGACGGCTGGGTGCCCAACCGCCCCAGAGCCAATTATACTACCGGCTCGCCCCCAGGTGGCGATTTTTATGCCTCCTAGGGGGGCCAATGGCTGGAAATGCTCTTAAATCCAAACACACTTTTATTCTGTACTCTTGCAAGCATTTTAGGACACTGGTATGCCAAATATTTTATGGTAAAATAAAAATATCCCTCAACACTTCACACGGGTACATACATACGTACAATTTTTTGGTATTATGATTTAATCAAATCATCGTGACAAATAGAAACCATTTGTTTATGGGGAAAAGATGTATTGAAAATAAGCACAATGTTGCACCATGTATTTTCCGGGGCCAAAGAAAAACAGCCTGCCAAGCATATACCCCAAATGAAAGGAATGAGATCAAGTAGTAGTTATCTTCTTGATATCAACTAATTTACAGAAACAATATGGCATAAGTGAATATCCATTCTGTGCACATCTTCCTTGGCTGAGATACATCAGAGTTAACACTATGATATGCATGAATAAAATAAGGAATCAGAATAGATTTTACAATCTATTGAATCAAACCTACACAAGCAGCAAAGTAGGTTCGATATTTGTGAACTAATTGTCAATGTCTTCTGTCCATAATGAGTGGGCTAATTTTTTGTTAGAGATAGCCTTCTCATCGGCATGTGTTTTACTTGTATATCACAGATTCCCTTGCATGGTACAGACCTGTAATGCATCGTAGTAGTCCCTCCTAATCATTTTGAGTTTGTTTTTTTGTTATGATTCAGACCGAATTATGACATCAGAGACACTTCTTTAATTAGGTTCTGAAATATGTTCAGATTGGGAAACAATACATATGAAAATCAATCATTAGCAGTTCCATTTTGATATAATGTGCCAAAACACTTGTTTATCAGGAATCTAGCTCCGTGTAAGCATGCAGAGTTGAATTTGTTTCCAAAGCAGAAATAGCAGAAAAAAAATTCTATGTTGGGAATTAGCCAGATTTATGAACACACTTCAGGGATGATTCAGCAAAATCTGAATAAGTATGAAGATACTTCTTTCCTTCTCTGATTTTTACCAATACTACTTACTCGATCGGTGGACACTGCTCACTCGATCTAGCGCGATTTCCATTTTAGTACAGCGTCCTCCTTTAATTGTAGCGCAGTGTCTTCCTTTAATAAGCCTCTTCTCTTCTTTCCCATTTGCACATATGCATGCATCCGTTTTATTTTAGTAACAACGTCTACTCCTTAAAGCCTCTTCCCTTCTTTCCCATTGGTACATGCGTCCGTTTAATTGTAGTAACAGCGTTACTCCTTGAATAAGCCTCTTCTCTCACTGGGTCGTGTAACCATATCAGCACATGAGGAAATTAATTCCTTTCGATCATTAGATTTTATAGTTTGGGACTCATTCTGAAATCGTCTCCTCATCATGTGCTTAGAGCTTCCGGAGCCGGCTTATTGAGTTGATGGTACCCAAGTAACAGAAGACGTATATAAATCAGTGGGGTTGGCTTTAAGGGGGCGATGTGGTACAATTTAATAGATATAACAACCTTTGTCATGCACACCTGCTAGTCTAGATTAGTTGGACTCTACCTAATCTGCTAGATTTTTTTGAGGGGTGAAGGACACTTTATTAATTAATTGGGAAGTTCAAAGGAATACAAAAAGGGTCATGTGGATAGCCCAGCCACAAGTGTCAATCCTGGTTAAGAGAAACTGAAAATTTAACCAAGCTACGAGCTTCTTTGTTTGTGTCCCTACATTCGAAGATGATATCACATGCTTCAAAAAGCTGTTGATTCGCATTGATCTCTTGAACTATTGCATCGTTCTTCCCTCGTGAGCCATGCTTTGACAACAGTCTTACTATCACATGAGTTGATGGTTCTTCCTAGATTTAGGTCTTGGGCAAGTGCTTGCGCTTCTCAACATGCTAGTGTTTCAAGACAGGCCGGGTCATTAATGCCTGGAAAGACCATCACCGAGGACCCTAAGTGAAGGCCCTTGTCATCACGGCATACAACAGAGGATGCGCCCATGGATCCATCTCGGGAGAGCCCTCCGTCCACATTGATCTTAAACATCCCTGTTGGAGGAGGCGTCCAAACCTGGTGCAGCCGAACATTTGCAACGGGAGTAGGTCTCATCGGTCAAGGGGCATTCTTGATGGTCTCCAATTCAGCAATGAAGCGTTGAATGAACATATGTGTGGCAAGAGGACTTTGGAAAAAAGACTCATGGATGGCCTTCCGCCTTGTTGTCCATATAGCCCAGAGAGTCACCGTAAGGGTGACAAACTGTCATGTGATAAAGTCTCCATCATCCCAAATAGCCAACGTTTTGCGCCTGGCCCGTTGTAGCAACTAAGTGCTCAGATAGGTCGCCATCAACCAAAGCCCAGACACACCTCGACGTCCTACACTCGAGTAGGGATGATGCCATGAGTCTGTCGCTCCACACAACTGACAGCTATCATATCGTGACATATGTGGATGGTGCCGGCTGTCTTCAGTCGAAATAGAATGCTTTGCTAGTCTCCACAAAAAATTACGTAGCTTTCTTGGGATGTCCACCTGCCAAAGCTGCTTCCATCCATTCTCCTCGGCTCCAGAATTGGAGGAGCTCGCACGCACATCGAGCCAAGCCTCCTGCCGGCGCTATGTGTGGGTGAGCATGCGGTACACTGACCTCACTATGAGCAAACCGCTCTTCTCAAAACTCCATGCCCAGAAATCCTCATTATTTCTTGTACAAAGCGGTATGCTCAAGATTGTGTCCACATCAGCGGGGAGAAAAGTTTGTTGTAATACCTCCCTATTCCATGAGGCCTCAACATGATTTATGAGCTCACTAACCAGGGTGTGGCGGACCGCCGCGAGGCACACATTCTGTCGCATGTTTTCATCTCTAGGGATCAAGTTGTCTGACCAAATATCGATGGAAGAACCGTCTCCAACTCTTCGGATCAAGCCTTGGCATAGCACATCTCTTCCTACAATTATTGCTCGCCATATTTGTGAAGGATGGTTCCCAACTTCGGCTGACAAAATATTACCAACAGGGAATAAATAGCTTTCAGCATCATGGAACAAAGAGTGTCAGGATATTGTAGAATGCGCCACGCCTGCTTAGCAAGGAGCGCTAGGTTGAAGAGCTCGAAATCCCTGAATCCCAATCCATCGAGAAACTTTGGTTGGGTCATGTCCTTCCAAGAAACCCATGACGGCTTCCTTTGGCCTTCCTTGCTTCCCCACCAGAATTATCGTATGAGTTTATTCACGTGCTCGCTTAAGCCTCTCGGCAATTTCAAACACGACATAGAGTAAACTAGAACCGCCTGAGCCACTGACTTGATCAAAACCTCTTTGCCAGCTGAAGAGAAAAGTTTTGTCATCCATCCTTTAACCTTGTTCCATACCCTGTCCTTTAAATATTTGAAAGCCCCCTGTCTAGAAGAGCCTACATCAGAGGGCATATCGCATACCCAAGTACCTATCATTCAAGGTTTTATTGGGCACTTGAAGAATATTTTTGATCATACCCAAGTAAAGCAAGTGACCTACGAAGGATCAGGCCAGCGAAGCGTTGCAATTTCGTAGGCCCAATTAAGCCAGCGATGGATGAAGGATCAAGGCCCAGCGAAGATAAAATGGTTCGAGTACGACGGACGGAAGAAAATTTTGGAAGGTACGAAGCGGACGAAAATTAGGATGGTAGGTAAGAAGTAATAGCCCCTTTATTATATTAGATAAAGATTAACATAAAGATAAAGATAAAGATATTATTAGACATAGTTTAATATAGATATAGATATAGATTATCTCGGCAGAATTCCGGAAGAATCGTGAAGGCCATACCCTCGAGGAACACAGCCGCGGCCACCGCTCTTGCCTTTCCGGCTCCCGAACCCTAGCTAGAGTTCCGGCGAGCTCCGGAACCTGCTCCCACGAGGGCCTCCAGGCACTGATCCACGATGCCACCAGGGGGTGGAGAAACAAGCAAGCATGCCCGCACGGGGAAGGAGCAGAGCCACCCGCCGGCGATCCGCCGCCGCGACGAGTCCCGTCCCGCGCCGCCGTTCCCCGCCGTGGATTCTCAGGTCTGCCCCATACCTCCTCCTCCAATCAATCTTTGTTTGGTCCATGGAACGGAATCGATTGTGAGCCTAATCAATCTTTCTCGGTCCGTTCGTAGAAGCAGGGGAAGCAGATGCAGCCGGCGGCGGCGGCGGCGAGCATCTCCGAGGGCCCCCTTGTCGAGATCCTGGCGCGGCTGCCCTACCGGTCGCTCTGCCGCTTTAAGTGCGTGTCCAAGCAGTGGCGTGAGCTCTGCTCCGACCCCAAAATCGTCAAGAGGGCGTCACAGACCCTCTCCGGATTCTTCCACAACCACCCGGTCGGCAGCCTCCGCTTCAGCAATCTGTCCGGCGGACGCCCGCTGATCGACGCCTTGCTCCCTTTCCTGCGCGGGAGATACCAAAGAATCAAGCTCGAGCAATGCTCCACCAGCCTCCTCCTCTGCAAATGCTGGAAACTGGAATCGGGACAAGACAAATTCGATTTCGCCGTGTGCAATCCGATGACCGAGCAGTGGACCGTGCTGCCTCCTATAGAATGGCTAGACCAAGACGGTGAAGACACCGAGGGTTCCGATTTGATTTATCCCTTCCTGGTTTTTGACCCGGCCGTTCCGTCTCGTTTCGTGGTGTTTGCGCCCCTCCTCGACTTGGTTGACATTGTGGCAATATACTCATGGGAAACTGGACAATGGACTCCCAGCAGTGGGTGGGAATACAGAGAGTATCCTGCCGTTACCAAGGAATGTGTCTTCCTGAATGGCATGATCCATTTCTTGCATTTGTTTGGCGATGAACCTTTCATAACTGTACTAGACATTGAGGGGGAGCTTTTCCCGCAAATTGATGGCCCGGATGGAATGCTAGGGGCCACACCTGGTTATGGTTCGGTGGGGTGCTCTCAGGGACTCCTTCATGTTTGGTATATGGATCCCCATGATTACGAGCTCTCTGTGTGGGTGCTCAAAAATTATGTCAGCGGAGAGTGGATCCTAAAGCACACTGTTGACGTTCCAAAACTCTTTGAAGAAATGGACTCCAGTGAAGAAAAGGATCGTGACCAAGAGGATGGCTCCTGTAAGTATGAGATGTTTGCAATTCATCCGGAATACAACGTGATTTTCCTTACTGACCGGAAGATGGCGAGTCTGTCGTACGATATGGACAGCGGGAAAGTGCATCCCATGTGCACTTCTGGAGATTTCCTTGGTGGTCTACCCTTTATTCCCTGCTTTGCGGATGGCTCTCTGATGATCACTAATGCCTTTGAAAAAATCGCTCTTCTAGTCCTGTGGCACTGGTTTGGATGTGACCATTTTGTGGCGTTGAATAATGTTGTTGGTCACCGTTAGAGATTTTGTAAGCGACAACAGATCCAGTGGGTAATGCTTGCTTCGTTGTATGAATGACTTGGTCACCTAAATATATTTGTGTTTTATGTAGTACTGATTAATGTGGTCACTTGTTATTTGTTCGCGTCGGCTGAATGTGAGCTTCCATTATCACTGTTTAGAATTATTTCCATTTCCTTCTCTTTATTTCCATTTGTGTCGTGTCGAGCAAATAGATCTTAAATATGACTTGTTGTGCATCTATGCTGAATATTGATGATGCCCTTTTTTTGTAACGGTAATAGAATTTAGCAAATGGTTTCTTCTATGCCACATATACAAAGGGTAAGGAGATGTTAGTGTCATTTATGAAACCGATAAGGAGTTGTTCTATATATTAAACAGTATGCAGCTTAGCAGATAGAGTGAACATCATTGTCTCTTTATTTTGATCAGGGGACAGAACAAAATGATTCTGCCTGTAGCTAAAACTAAGCACTCTTTAAGTTTGCTGTTTGTCACTAGTAGTGTGTTTTTTTTTTGCGGGGATTGAACTTTTGATTGACCAGTTTTTCCTACTTGAATCCTCACCATACTGTTGAACTGCTAGGTTGTTGTCAAACCAATCCTGTTTTTGAAGCTTGTTCAGATTTTGTTGACAATGATGTAGCTCACATAACATAATTTTCCTGTCAACTACGATCTGTGTACTGGATGCACTTCGAATTATATTCTAATTTAAACTGTTACCCGTGTGTCATCCTGCAGCTGAACCTGAAAAGTAACTTGACCGCCCGTCTTGTTGCATGACCCACTACACATGTCACTAGCTTGAGCTTATATTCATACACAACGCAGTCACACGTGTGATAGGTTTAAACTTTATTCCATTTTAGAATTTATTTTTGAATGCTCCCTCAAACTTTCCTTCGTTATAGAATTAGAATATTGTGCTTACTCCCTATGATTCCAAATTATGCTCTCTGGGTGCAGCCGTTTTGTGGCGTTGAACAATGTTGGTCATCGGTACAACTTTTGTAAGCGACAAGCAATCCATTCATCCATTGGGTAATGCTTAGTTGTATGAATTACCTAGTCACCTAATATATTTGCGTTCATGCAGTACAAATTATTATGGCTACTTGTCATCTGTTCGTGTTGGCTGAATGTGAGCTGATGTTATCTAGGTTTAGAAGCATTTACATTTTCTGCTCTATATTTCCATTTCTGTCAAGCAAATAGATCTTTAAGATGACTTGCTATCCATCTATGCCAGATATTGATGACACCCTGTTTTTGTAACAGTAACGGAATATTGTGGATGGTCTCTTTCTATGCTGAATATACAGAGCGTAAAGAATAAAGAGATGTCAGTGTCATTTATGAAACAGCTTAAGCAGTATATATGCAGCTTAAAGATCTAATGAACATAATTATTTCCTTAATTGTTTAGGGGAGAGAACAGAATGATTATGTCTGTAGCTAAGACTAAGCACTCTCAAGTTTGTTGTTTGTCACTAGCTACTACCTATGCACCCAACCCCTTGTGTGTTCAAAATTTCCTGTTTGGCCAAGACTCGACAGACGGGACTCGGCAAAGCCTACTTTGCGAATGTACACCAAGCACCCTTTCCGAGTGTTACACTCAGCAAAGGCTCTGCCAAGCGGATATGGGCCATCGTCGAGTACTCCTGATACTCGGCAAATACCCAGATTCCAGTTATGATTATGGGTGGTTGTGCTCATCAAAACCAAAAATGTGAGATGCAGTAAAGAAGATGGCGACAAGTAAACGTTTTTCCTTCAGTTTTAACGAGTCAAAATTTACTTGAAAAACGCATGTCACTAACTACTTTGGTTCATACACAAAGCTGTCAGATGTGTGGTAGGTTAAAACTTTATTTCGCTTTAGAACTATAATCGCACGCTTACTTCTAGTGGCCTGTCAAACAGGGGATTTCATCCGACATGTCTTTGTCCCCTGCTTGGCAATCTTCATCGAACCCATAAGCCTACTTGCCTGAATCCGATCGACTAATTTCAGAACCATACATGTACTGTTTCTAGAAAGTAATTTAATCAAGCAAAGTAATTTATGAGTTCCCTGACAAGTTAACCCCTACTGCTCCACTCTTCAGTACCATATAATATCAGTACAAAATTATTGCAAGCTTGCATGAATAGAACAACACCAGAGAACCTGAACTGCTGATGGAAATAATATCAGAAGCAACAATATAGCCAAAGAGAACGAAAAGTATAAAGAAGAAAAAAGGGGTAATTCGAAGGGCACACACATCATGTCGAATCCAGTGAGTGTCACAAGAAAAGAAATACTCATGGCAACATGCATGGATATACCAAGATTAAGGAATAAGGATATAGTACATTTTAACAAGGCACACTATTATAGACTTCCAGCCTGGATCATGCAGAATCCTGGGATATACATGGTTCTTACGTTAGAAATGGGTTACTAAATATATTGTCGTCCACATTAAGCATTGTGATCGATTGCCAAAGTATTTAGTATCAGTAGATAAGGTTCCTAACTAGCACCTGAAAGTCTTTCAGTTATCAGATACTCCCTTCGTCCCATAAGTGTAGTGTCAAAAAACGTCTTACACTATAGGATGGAGGGAGTATCTGTTAGAATATTCGATGCTTAAGTTAGTTTCTTGTATGGTGTGCTGAGCCTACAGATTGGCAAATGTTTCACTGAACCTAGTTTATCTTGCACAACTAGTAAAGTTTGGAGCTGCCATTGACTCGAAAATGGTATGGTGAAGACAAGCGAAATATATACATCTTCTTTGTAGTAAGAGATGCACTATATTCTTCAACATTCTGTAACTATCTCCTTGCCTGTATGATGGCCGGCGTGAGATCTGTGTTGTATCGCTGCCTGATTTGGAGACGAGAGAAAAGAGCAGGGAGAGACACGAGAGAGGAGAATTCAGAGTTCTCTGTTTGTTTCTTTCTTTCTTGTTCATTCATTTACAGGTTTTGTGGCTTTGTAAACCTACCCAACACACCCTGGCTGAAGGCCCACACACACATTAACCTAACAGGCGCACTCGACGCTGGCACCACCACTGCTGCTTCTATGGCACGCCTTCGGGTGTGACACATTCTCTAGGTTGTGAGAAAATTTTGTACTCTTCGTCCTCTAGGTGGTGAGGAACTTGTTCAAAAGAGGAACTGAAAAGCACTACGCCTTCAAGCCCTGAAGGCGGACATAACATATTGATCACACAATTTCGTTAAAAAAGGAGAACGTGTTTTAGAGACACCAAACAAGATTAATGCAGAAGAAGATCTCGTTGATCTGGAATCAGGACAGAGCCCAGTGAGAAGAACACATTTGGGGAGCAGTCCAGTGTCCACAGATCACAACAGATAGCCGAAACTGGTGCGACGCCACAGATGACAAGATGGAGAGAAAATGCAACATGAAACCAGAAAGCTCCCCTGTGTTTCCTCTTCTCCACTGCTTTGCTGCACCTGATGAAGTTCCACTGTTTCCGGTGCCAATGGTACTGGCACAGATAGCTTCATTGCAAGTTGCAGGTTAGTGCATTGTTGATGAAGTTGAAGCAAAGAAACCATGGCAGACAAGTGGAGAGTTCAACCCACCTGCATAACTAGAAATAGATATGGATATGATACACCCATCAGATCAGCTGCTACTGGTCCAAGTATAAGATATGACACTTATTCAAAGGATTGCACTTCGTTCATAGGATTGCTGCTACTTTCTGAGCTCAATCTTTGATGGTTTTTGTTTCCCTTGTGCTTAGAGCATCTCCAATAGATGATGCAAATTTGGAGATGTAAAACTAGGGGATGTATAATTTACATCTCCAAAAAGTACATTTTAGATCTCAAAAAAAGTGGCTACTCAAACAAATGATGTATATTGGAGATGTAAAAGTTCAACTCCAATAGATGATGCAAATGAAGATGTAAAACTAGTCGGCATGAGCGCCGGCGGCTGAGCGCGAGAGCCGGGAGGAGCGTCGACAGACCGAGCGGTGGCAGCAGGTGCGCCGGCGGCCGAGCGACGAGAGCCGGGAGGTCGAATGCGGTGGCGGGAGCTCGAATGGCCGGCGACACGCCTGCGAATTGAGCGTTGGATTGGTCGCTATGGGGCGACGCTGTGACGGAGAAGGTCGAGTCTGGCGGCGGCAGGTGTGCGGCTTGAATCCGGCAGCGGCGGGGGGAGCTCAAATCATGCGGCGGAGAAGCGGCTAATTCGGCCGATTTGGAGGCGTGCGGCGGTTGAGCAGCGGCGGAACCGATGATGGGAGCGGTGGAGCGGCCGAATCTAGCAGCAGGGCGGCGGCGGCTTGGTGCAGTGGGCGAGTGGTGTGGCGGCGGGAGTGCAGCAGGAAGGACTCACATCGGCGGTTCCTTGGTGGCTACGGCGGCGCGGCGGGTGGCGGGGATAGTCGGCGGGGTCGGGGATGGACGGACGGGCGGTGCGACAACCTTTCCGGCCAAAAATCGCCGGCGGCGGAGGCGAGCAGCCATCATTGTTAGAGCATCTCCAATAGAAGATGTAGATGCAAAAATAACTATCTTTTGCATCTCCAAGGCCCAAAAACAGTGCTTCAATAGATGATGTAGATGCAAAAAAAATTTACATCTCTACCTCCCGGAGATGTAAACTAAAACACCACACGGTGCAAATTTCTTCTCCACCTACAGGAGATGTAAAAACGCGTCTACTCGCCAACCGCCCAACTGCAACTTCCTTCCCCTTCCGTGCGATCGACCGCCGCCGCCGGACTCCACTGCCGGCCAAATCCACATCAAATCGACGCCCCCCCTGCCCGATAGCCACCGGGCCTACCGCAACTCCCCCCGTCCCCTGCCGCCTGCCGCGCCGCCTGGATCCGCCGATTCACTTTCGGTCGCCGCCGAATTGAAGCTTCTCCGCGGCTGCAGCTGGCCTAAACGCCTTCCCCGGCGAGGTCTATGACGGGGTAGGTTTCATCCAAGCCTAGACCCTCCGCCAGAGTTAGTGGAGGCACGCCAGTCCGCTCGCTCGATGGCCGTGAGGCTTGGCCGTTCTTCCGGCCGTGCAAAGCCGCAAGCCTGCCGCGCGGAGCTCCCGCCGACGTGCGGCTGTATCTTCTGTCGTGCAATCGCCGCTGTCCGCAACCGCCACCACCGACTGCTGCCCAACCCGCAGTCGGCCGATTTCGTCCACCCCGCAAGCAAGATATTTGACGAAATTCCCGAAGGTAAAAAAAGACGGAACTTGAGGATTTTTTTGTTTGTGTATTATGCAAAAACTATGTTGTATGTGTGATGCATTTGATCTTGTAAATTTGATGAACTATGTAATAGTTTGATATTGTGGACATGTTCAATTCTTTATTTGGTTATCAGATGTTTTATTTCAATTTGTGCAGTTGATGAATAGCGGCTGTACAACAGCTACATCGGCCGAACGGTGGCCGACTGGTTTTGCATCTCCAGTTTACATCACCTATTGAAGTTGCCCATTTACATCACCGTTTTACATCATCTGTTGGAGTTGGGTCTTTTTTGGAGATGTAAATTTTTACGTCTCCTGTTTTACATCTTTAAATTTGCATCTTGTATTGGAGATGCTCTTAGCATGTAATTTTTGGTAAGGCTAAGGTGGCAAAACTCTAAGAAAGGGGAAGCCGGAATATTGTCTGGGGTCGTGTAGGTTTACATTTCTAGCTCATTGGCTATATAAAATGATGTCCGAAGTTGTTTATCTATTGCTGAGAGAAATAGTTCTTGCTCCCTTGATTTGAGAAATAGTTCTATGGCGGCTCGAGAAGGGATACTATGCTGGTGGCTTAGCTCCCTTTCTATGTACTCGATAGAGATCATATATGGAAGACTTTGGAGGGTAATCAACCCTTGACCTATATATATCACCTTCGGCGTCTCAAATAAATGTGATAGTAGAAACAAAAATGGAATAACCAATAACTGTCCATTTCCCTGTCCTGAGCAAATTAACATGTGTTTGACAAGAAATATGTTTTTTTATTGAGACTTTAATTCAGCATATATTGTGATTTTTTGGTAATACATGCCTTCATCACCTGTCCAGCATGTGGAACAATAATGCGCACAACCTTTTGCTTTCCAGTCGAGCGAAAATAAAAATGCTCAAAAACAAATTGGCAATATGAGTCCCATTACAAAATAATTTGAATGCTATCCATAAAAATAGTATCCCATCCAAACAATTTTAACATGGTCCCTCTTACACCCCCCCCCCCCTCTCTTCACATGGGAGATAAGAAGGTAATAGTAATCAGACCCACTACTTAATGAAATCAATGGCTCAGATGTGTTATGTACTCTTACCTCTCATGTGAAAAGAGGAGGTAAGAGGGACCATGTCAAAAATAGCAGTCAGTTATCCCATTAATCACAACAGTGAGTTAACCCCTTAGTAAAATACTTGCTCCTATAGCCATATTGAGGGTCTAACAAACTGGAAATGTTGTCAACATTTAGCAAGTCTAGAATGTTAGACTAGCTCATGATTTCTTTGATGATAATTGGGAGTTCGGTTATTAGACTATGCTTTTAAGATATAGTAGGTTGTCATTTGGTTTTGGTTGGTTCGTGAATCTCAACACTACTTTTGGATTGACATCACCTATCATGAATAAGAGAACTAGATTTCATTTGTTGTACAGGGCCATTATTTCTTCTTTTACCTGTTTAGATAATTTAAATTAAGATGGACTTTCATTTGTTACTATTTGATGTCATAGTTGTGCCAATCATTCTGTATCTCAACCAAGTTCATCATTGTACACACAAATTTCATTGTATTTTCCTGAGTTGTGAGACATGAATCTCTTCTAACGATGGTTGTTGAGTTGGTGAGCTCTATATTTGTTTTACCTGATATGATGTTCAGTTTGCTTATTGGTAGCTTGTGTTACAGTACGCACATTAGTAAAGAAGAACACTATATTGTTTGTGTTACACGCTGCGTTGTGTGTTGTCACCAAAATGTTAGATTGGCTTAATCATATTATCCATAAAAATGGTCCTTGACAAGGCAATCGAGGAGTCAAATGGCAAAGCAATCGAACCAGTCTATCTAATAGTATGCCTTAGTAGAACTACTTGTGTCAAACGCCCTAACCTATATGTTGCTTCCTGTACATACAACTATCATTTGTAAATTGCGATATGACTGAGCGTACATTGTGATATTCCTGTACATACAACTACTTGTGCCTAACCTGCATGGTGCTTACTGTACATTATACTGAGGACGACTGTGGTGCAAGCCGCTTTGATGATGAAGACTTCCTCTACGACGAGAATGCTTGATGCTTCAACCACAGGAAGAAATCGAGGCCCTTTAGGTTAATCAGCAAGCTTTATTGTACGTTATTTGTAATTAGCTTGAATGCCTCTATGAGAGCGTTCTGAATGAGTGCAGTGTGCACTTGTCCATCGTTATTGTACGTTACTTGTATTTGTACTCAGTACCATGAACCACTTGCTTCGGCGCTGTTACTGCCCAACTATGTATTATACCACTAGCTACCAAGCCGTTTCAGTGAATTTCTCTTCGACCATTCACCTTTTGTAGGAATACCTTGCTCTGAATATCATGTTGCATAACTGCTGGATGTTCTCACAGACCTTAATTGCTTTGTATGAAAATCCCGTACTTAAAGCATTCTGTGTTAATTAGTGCTGTCTCTGGATTCTAGTTGTGTTACTTGCTCAGTGTTTATCTCGCTGCCACGGTGGGCGCTTCTACTACTCTTTAGCATTGAACTTTATGCCCTAATTGCTCTTGAACAAGCTAAATACTTATGCTTTATCATGGGCGATTTAATTGTGCTGACTAAACATGCTAAGCTTGCAGCACAATTACAGTAATTGTACCATGGGTGATTTAATTGTGCTAGCACAGACAACTAGGCACAATGGTTAGGACCTGGCATTGCACTCCAAGGCGCGCTACAGGTCTATCATATAGGAGTACATGATGGGTAGAGACTTGGAGTACAAGGTAAATTACCTGTGATTTGAACATATTCTATCACAACATCCTTATCTCTAACTTAAACACATTTATACTTCTAACATCCCCCCTCAGTCGTAACGGGAGTAAAGCGGACGAATGTGATTGGATTTGAAGTCTTGTGATTATGTCGTCTTCTTCGCTGAGCCATCATCAACTGGGTCTCTGGTGAGTCGGCACCTAGGGTGGTGATTGCGGCCCCTTCTGTTACCTCCCGTGCCTTCTCCTCTATTCCCTCCCGCAATCACAGTGGGAGTGTCGTGGACGCTAGTGATGATGCAAATGCTATTGAATAGAGTTGTTGCTGATATGTAGCTGTAGACGTAGCTTTCTATGTCAATGTCGAGGTGGCCGATCATGATTTAGCCGTGGTTCGAGGTAGTTGTGAACGATGATATAGTCATCATGGATGATAAAGCTGCACAAACAAAGAGGCGCAAAAATGCGCTATCTTATATATGATGGAGCTGCAGTCATGGACGATAGACCTTATGGATGTCAGGGTGTCGTCGGCGATGAGTCCATCAATTTTGCGAGGACCAGAGGAAACCCATTGAGTCCATCAATGTCTTGCACTCCCGGCTCGATGAAGAAAAAGTAAAACGAACGCTACACGTCTCGCTTGATTGATGAGAAAAAGGAAAAAAGGGATCAATTTCCAAGATCCCATGTACATGAACCAAAGTGGTGGCCGCGTCCACCCCTGACTCTATTTTCTTTTTGGGAAAACCCACCTCATGGTGCACCTGTACATCTCCTCACTTTTTCCCTCCTGGACCTTATTTCGCTGCGCTAACCAAACCGACCCCGCCGCTGCCGCCGGCACGGGACCCGCCGCCACCGGCGAACTGTGGCGCCACCGCACCACCCCCAGGCAGGCTTCCGCCTCTCTTTTCTCTCATTCCCTCCCCTACCCGAGCCCTATCCCTCTGCTCCTCGAGTCGCTGCTGCCGCCGTCGCGGATTGGCGCCTCCGATCTTGGAGCGTTGTTCCTCTGTTTCTTCCTATGTCGAGAGCGTTACTGACCGACGTTGCCATGGACCACCGCCTCCAGTCTCAAGATCGACGAATCACTGCTGCCGATCCCCCACCCCCTGCTCCTGGACACCTGCAGCCTGGATTTTGCAGCCCTTTAGCTCAAGATGCAGTGCCCTATAGCTGGAGATGCAGCGGGTGATGGATACAGCCGGTGGTGGATGCAGCCGCTCAAATCATGCACGGACAAGATAGCGGCTGGCATGGCGCGGGGCGTGGCGTTGCGGACTGTGGTGGCACTGGGAGGCGGCGGGAGCAGGGGAGGCCGTGGGATAGGACTGGCGAGAAGGTGCAGAGGTTGGGTATGGGAGAAGGACTTGGGAGGAGGTGCAGATGTTGGGTACAGCCCGAGTCTACCTTCTTGGATCCAGGCTGAGTTGCTCATGGGCGTTGTAAACAGTGCGGCAACAAGAACTAGATGGATGGATGGATGGATGGGGGAGATAGAAGATAATTCCGACAAAGATCATTGTGAAGCTAGCTGGCCTGGAGTCTGGAGATGATCTCTGATTGCTTGCTTGGTCCTGTCTCGCTTTTGTCCATGCTATGTAGGTGTACGTGCAAGGCACCTGCAGCTACAGATTATGGTGTCTGATAGCTTGGGAGCAGAGGTGTTGTAGGAGTATTAGTTAGTCATTAATTAAGTGGCAGTGATTGAACGACGGGGTATGATGTGTATCAGCCTGGTGTCAATAGATCGGTCAGGAACAAATTTCACCGTTCAATGTATACCGACTGCGGCATGGTTGAATCAAGCTCGATGTATTTTCCTTTTAGAATTACTAGCGCTCATTTACTCATCTATCTGTTGCTAGCCTCTAAGACATCGTCCCTTGTCGTATTGTTAGTAACCAACCCACCATGATCTGTATTTGCATGGACGTGAACAAGATGATTAGCTCGCCGCGGCCATAGGAATATTGTTCTGACTTGAATGCTCTTAGGAAATTATAAATTTTGTTTGTTTTTCTAAATAAATTTTAAAAGTCTTTGTCTCATGCCGGCACTGGCGCTGCGGCCCTTCTCCATGCCATGAGCTTCCGGGAGGTCAGCTCTGCCACATGGTCGTCATCGCGGGCAGATCCTCCTCTTCCGCCCCTGCCATGGCTCGGGTTCTACTGGCAGTCAAGATAGATAAGAGCTGACCACTCGTAATAGGATTTTTGTCTCTGGATACCACTAGAATTCTCACACACTCAGCATGATGATAAAACTAAGAATGAGCCATAAGGTTGCTTCTCTACCATTCTCTACCTTAATTATGTTTATAAAGCTCAACACCTCTGTGTGTCAAGTCTGACATGTTAGATTTGTAATTACAGAGTATCTTTTGAATTGCTCAAAGAGATTGAGAATCAAACAAGTTGATGCAGAAGAAGAGATAAAGTCGGTCCACCTTTGCATCCACAATGTAATACTGAGCTACATGGGAATTATGGTGGCGCTGCTGTGGAATTGTGCTTAATGCAAAAAACTGCCATTGTTTGTTCCAAGTATGTCTAGACCAGGCTAAAAATGTCAAGTCAGGTGAATGAAGTGCAGTGTATCGGTATTATTGTCCATCAAAGTTCCACGGTTATTCACTAGATAAATACGAGTTTAAACATCAGGAGTATTGCTTAACAGGTAAGTCTACTTTTTTTTGCAAGTCTATCTGATCATATTGAAGCTATTACCCTAACCTTATTTTTTTGGATTTGTGTCAGAATTATTTTATTATTCCTGTTTCATGGATTTGCTCCTTATTTTGTAATGCATTTTGTATATTTGAACTAAGACAATTTATTGTTTAGTTAGGAGTACTTTATTTGTAGAATGAGGAGAGAAGATGGTGTTTATGAATGGTTGCCAGTTATTTTTACTAGCAGCAACACATAGGCCATACGTGTACATGTGTCCTTACTGTATGGGAATGAGGAGAAAACTAGCGGTTATGAATGATCGTTAGTCATTTGAATAGCACAAACAAAATACGGGTCATGCTTATACGTGTTACCATTCTACATGTAATGCAAATGCAATGTCCTAAGTTTGAACAACAACAGAGTTGATGGGTTATAATTCTTGAAAGTTTACATCATCTCTGCTGCTACAACCAAGTGTTCAAGTGCAATTTATTTTATTTCAAGCCATATTCCCTCTATTATTATGTTGCACTTTTTAGGGGAGGCGACCAAGGAGCTCGTGGCAGCCGTGTCGTGACTGCTCGGCGCTCCCTTGTCTCGCCGCCAACGTCACCAGTGGTGCCGCAGCAGTGCATGATTGTTTTGGGGTCCAGTGAATGGGCGCTGAGGATGTTTGATTGCCATGCGAAGGCGAAGGTGATAGAGCTTGGTATATGTGTGATGTTTTTTCTCTTCCGTTGCAATGCACGAGCATGTTTGCTAATAATATACTCAACGCCCGTCTAAGTTCCTAGAAAAAGCAAGTGCCACCTAGAAAAAAAACATGTGCCTTCTCCTTGAAAAAAGAGCACGTACATAAAACTAAAAATTCTTTATATAAAAAAACTAAAAAATATTCATGCTCCCAGCTAAGAAATGCCTGTTTGAAAAAGTAATAATTAAATCGCATCATACAAAAAGAAGACCGTGCCAAGTAAAATAAAGCACGCACGTAAATTTTCATGCATAATCATCTTAATAAATATCAACTGAACGAATGTCCCTATTTGTGCAAGAGGTTGAATAAATTAGCATCTTTCCAGTTGTATGATATCTGAAATTTAAACACTTCCATTTTACATATAAATATAAATTTATTATAAAATGTATACTTATAATTTCTAGGCCGTGCAGGTGCATGGGTACATGACTAGTTATCAAAATTAGGATCACAAGTATTCATCTTATTCAAGGCAATTGACTTATGAAGAATCTCATCTAGATTTTTTAAGGAATAATTTGGAAATCTTTCCTCTAGATATCTTCATATGGTATAAGCACAATCAAGAGTAGGCAATCATGCAATCAAATTTTTAGGCAATCCTCTCACAATGAGATTGATAGTTCTAAGATGCAATGTCATGTCAAGATACTCATCGGGGGTAGGATGCAAAGGATCACGGGGGGCATACAAGGGCTAGTAATGTACTTGTTCAAGTGATATTCATTAAAAATCTCAAGCATCTCATTTTTCAATCATTATAGAATTCTCCGTCAAGTATAGGTACTCTACATCTAAGACTTCCAATCGTAGACACATCCATCTTCCTCCAATTTAGATATATTATAACTAAGCACTTTTCCTGCCCTCTCAGACTATTAGAGTTTTCAGCCGTCGGATCGTCAGTTTGAGTCGTTTGGGGTCGTCCGATCTGCTCTTAATCCCGCTTGAATCGCTGCGTTCGCTAATACCAAACGGTTTCGTAGTGGGCCGCTGCTTTGGCGACAATTTTGCGCGCCTGGTGTGAAATTGGGCCTATTGGGCTTTAACGAGTCTCCCCGCAGCCTGAAAGAAAAAACCCTACCCACACGACCCTTCCCATCTCTCTCTCGCACCCGACCTATCGCCGCCATGTTCTCCGTCTCGCTGCGCTTCCCAGACCCGTACCTCGCTCGCGCAGCAGCAAACTGCGCTGCAGCGCCGCTCCATCGGCCTTGCCCGCCTCCACTTTCCCGGTAGAAGGAATTCCTTCGCCGGCCTCTCCTCTCTATCATTACTTGGCAAGCCCTATGTGCGCCGCTGCCGCCACTGCCACTGCCAGCCCCATATACGGCAACGGAATCTGCCTTCCACCTCGTCCAACTCGTGCGATGGCGCTGGTGTCCATGAGCTGCTTCTCAGGGAGCATGCCAATTCACGAGATCCATGAGGTGCATGGCCGCAAGGGCATCGACACACAAATGGTCTCTATGGACCTCGAGCACGGAATGGGTACCACCATCCAATCAGCCGTTACCTGCTGTACCTAGAATGACTACCAGGTCAATTTATCTCCCCTTTTCATTTTTACTGATCCATTTAGCTCTGTTTGCTTAGTGATTAAAAAAATACAATGGGAGCTTTAGTTACAATGGTATGATAAATTTACTGTGAGAGAATGATCTATTACCTCATGCCTTTCCACGTTTGAAGCTAACTGTAATTCATTTTGTTAATTAGTGTGATAAGGATATGGTGTTATATTTTATTTACTATAAGCTTCTTGCAAATATCAGCAGCTTATATGGTTCCTTGCTGAGAAGGTTAATTAGTCAATGAATGCAAATTCCTTTAGTAAATCCTAACTGATAAACTTGAAAATATATACCATGGTTCTGGTTTTTATTCCTGTAAGAAAATGCACTTCTTGGATCTTCTACTATTCTGCCAAGAATGTTTACCTCTCCATGCTATAATACCTCAAATTCGATTAGCATAACAAAATGCACATTCTCAGTTTCCAGTTAAACTTTCTCCTGACATGAGCAGAAGCTAACATCCTAGCCTCTAAATTCATATGCAAAACCAGGATTGTTACCCTGCATTTAGCAATGGAAGCACACCTTTAGTGCCCACCCATCAAACAATTGCAGCGTGCAGCTTCTTCTTCCTCTCCTGTATCATCGTTACTCCTCCTTTCTTCCCTCCCAGGCTAACGTAGGTCCAGCGACAGTAAATGTAAACAACTTTCTTCATCAGTTACCAAGAATATATTTAATAATCAGTTACAGATATATGGTGCAAAATGATAATTGAATACTTATAAATGCCTGCACATTACACACCAATTAAACACCACATAATGACCATTAGCCTGACCTCTCACACACCTTTCTTCTATAAGTATAGAACATCTCCAGTACAGGTTAAAGAACTAACCAATTCGTGCCAAAAGTCGTTTAAAAAAATTCCTTCCCAAAGGTACCTAAGTTCTCAGTTTATGTTTGTTGTGTGGGTTTTTTCAGATCTGACATATATTCATACCCTTCGTCCAGATGGATAAACCTAGCAATCAATACCTCCCAGGACTGTTGAACATTTTCCTTCTGTATCTGGTGACGAACTGAATCACGGTGCTCACATAGGAATCCACACTGGAGCACTTACTACTTATATTGTGCTAGAGAGTGAAGATAAATATTTAACTTTGATTCCAATGCCCAGTTTTTTGTGCTTTTCATGTTGGTAGTATTGCAACACTATAGTAGCTACAATCCATGTGGCAACTGTTGTGTAATTAGATCATCACACATGGACAATGTGAGGGGCTTTCAAAGCAATGGGAGATGCTAAATAGACTTATGTTTTTGTCCTTGCAGCTACCATTAGGTATTACCATTCTTCAATAGATAATAGTTTTACTTTTCACATTTTCTTCCAAGTGACTTTATTCTTCTTGTACTGTTGTACCATCTGCTATCCAGTTAGTGAAGGTTTGATGTGTTAGTTCTCTCTGCTTATATGAGCAAGCCAAAGTTGATGATTTAAGTAGGTAAGGCCAAAGCCAAAGTTGTTCCTGAAACTTACGCCGGAAGGGTTTGGCTTTTTAGAGGAGAAAAAATGCCAAGAGTTACTATTTTTCGTAGTGTGCCTGTTCGGAAACAAGAATTTAGTGCTGCTGCGTTGGTTCTTTTCAATGTTATTGCACAAAAGTTGGATGATGGAGACAAATTGAGTGGCTCTGAGAGGGAGTACTTGTTTTCTTCCATCAATATCTATTTCTAACCAATGCATCATGTATTGCAGATGGATTGGTGACTAAGGTAACTAGAAGTAAGGGCTCACCCTTGACTGTATTCACCCAAGAAAAAAATATAATCAAAACCGAGTCTAATGCTCTGGCACAACAGAACTATAGTATTAGTACTCATGTCTCCCGTGTACCTTCGCCAACACACTGAAAAACAATGCGTCACACGTACACCTAATTGTAACTATATTAGAGATGATGAAAAATTCTACACCCAATAAGGATATATATTTTCTTGGTTAAGGGTTAAAAGTTGGTTTCCCAGACTGGATGTGGAAGCAGTCTATGTTAAGCATTATTATTATTTGTAAGAGTCAGTCTACTTTAAAGCTTGTCTTGTGTGGTGCTCTGAGTTGAGCACCAGTCTTCTAATACATCTTCCAATCCTGAAAACTGAAACCTGTGTCAGTCCTGACATCCAAGTCCATAACCGATCGATGCCATTCTACATTGCAGACCAAATGAAATTCACCTTTTTTTTATTGATCAATATTGTGCTCCATTTTTCCATACTGATGAAAAAATGGGAAATATTTCCAACTTTGATTACTGACAAAATCTGGCTATGTTTACACACATACAACATCTACCCGTGGTAAATACCTATCATGCCATTGTAAAGTTGGACGGGCGTGGCAACGCGCGCCGTCAATGATCTAGTGGTGATTAAACCAAAGCAATGAAGATCAATGCTCTGATACCAATTGAAAGGATCTAGAAGAGGGGTCTAGAGGGGGCTGATTAGACACCTCACAAGTAAAAGTAGCAATTTTTAAATTCTTCAAGTTGACGTAGAGTTTTAGCACAAGTTTAAGCATTCACGATAGATTTCAAGCAAGCATGACAAGAGTATATGAGCAGAGGAAAGTAAACCATGCAAGTTGCATGAAAGTAAAGGGATGGGATTGGAGTGTGCAAACGCAATAGGAGACATGGAGATTTTTGGCGTGGTTCCGATAGGTGGTGCTATCGTACATCCACATTGATGGAGACTTCAACCCACGAAGGGTAACAGTTGCACGAGTCCATGGAGGGCTCCACCCACGAAGGGTCCACGAAGAAGAAACCCTTGTCTATCCCACCATGGCCATCACCCACGAAGGACTTGCCTCACTCGGGGTAGATCTTCACGAAGTAGGCGATCTCCTTGCCCTTACAAACTTCTTGGTTCAACTCCACATCTTGTCAGAGGCTCCCAAGCGACACCTAACCAATCTAGGAGACACCACTCTTCAAAAGGTAATAGACGGTGTGTTGATGATGAACTCCTTGCTCTTGTGCTTCAAATGATAGTCTCCCCAACACTCAACTCTCTCTCACAGATTTGGATATGGTGGAAAGATGATTTGAGTGGAAAGCAACTTGGGGAAGGCTAGAGATCAAGATTCTTGTGGTTGGATTGGAATATCTTGGTCTCAACACATGAGTAGGTGGTTCTCTCTTAGAAAATGAGTAGCGGAAGTGTAGGCACGTTCTGATGGCTCTCTCACTAATGGAGAAGGGGGTGGAGGGGTATATACAGCCTCCACACAAAATCTAACCGTTACACACAAAAGAGCCAACTCGGTCAGACCGAAGTCATGAACTCGGTGAGACCGATTCAGTTCAAAATGTGAACGTTAGGATTTTCGGTGGGACCGACATGATCAACTTGGTTGGACCGATGTGCTAGGGTTAGGGCAAACATCAACTCGGTGCGACCGATTACCTCAACTCGGTGAGACCGAAATGAAGTAATGAGCAACAGAGCGGATGACAAGCAAACTCGGTGTGACCGGTTTCACTGATTCGGTGAGACTGAAATAGTGAAACATGCACAGTGAGAAAGCAAGGCCATCTCGGTGAGACCGAGATACCATCGGTGCGACCGAAGTGATTAGGGTTTCTGGCAGTGGCTTATGTCAAGTGAACTCGGTGGGGCCAGATAGATCAAATCAGTGGGGCCGAGTTTGACTTTAGGTTTCGGACATATTTGAAATGTGGTAAAGTGGCTGATGGTTTTGGAGCATATCATTAAGCACTTTGAGCAAGTAAACCATTAAGCATATTTGAAATAGTATTGGCTTTTCCTATGGAATCAATGTGATCTTGGATCACTAAAATAAAAATGAAGAGTCTTGAGCTTTTGCCAATATTCGTCCTTAGCATCTTGAAGGGGTTCCACATCCTCTTGTCCTACCACACCACTTTTGAACTCATCTGAAATATACTAGATGAAAATGTTAGTCCAACAAGAGATATGTTGACATTAATTACCCAAATCACCCAGGGAGCACTTGTGCTTTAAATGTTATTATAAATTCTATTAATATCAGTTGTGCTAATAATATGCAAAACCCCTGTCGGTGTACAAAAGTAGGGGCCTTCTGTACCCCTTCACTTGTGCACGGGCAGTTGTAGCCTCACCAGCGGCCACGCTTGGCAGGGCAGAAGAAGCAAAGACACAAGACTACTAGGGCAGCACTCAAGCCAGAAGCATGAAGAGCAAAGGGGCGAGGTGGATTCCCCCAGCAAGGCCCTTGCCGAGGCGGCCTCCAGAGCCCCGACAAGAGCCTTGCCGGGGCCACTTGCCCAATGCCAGCACGGCCGCCACCCTTGAGCCTAAGAGTGCCGGCACCATCAACAACATTGGAACCAAGGCTTGGGAGGCGCCTGCATGTTGGCATGAAGATCTTTGTGAAGACCAGAGGCCTGCAAGACTAGATGAGAACCAGAAGACGAAGACCCCCAGCAAGATCCTTGCCGGGGATGACCGAGGCCCCGGCGAGATCCTTGCCGAGGGCGCCCACGAGGCCTCGGCAAGACCCTTGACGGGGACATCAGCAAGATCGCGGCAAGGCTTTGTCGCGTCGTCGCCACCCCAACACGGTGGCCAGCTCACCAACCAAGCAAGTGCCTGCGTGGCAGCATGCAGCTTCCAGGCCAACTGAGCAAGCACCTGCGTGGTGGCATGCAGATCTTCGTGAAGATCCTGCCACCGCACCAGCGCAGCAGCGAGCCAGCCAGCGTGGCGCTACATGCCTCGTCAGCCTGGACGCGCGTCAAAGCGAGGCGAGGCGGCGGCAGACGGGACGAGCTTCCTTGCCGTCCCCGATAAAGCAAGAGGGCATGTCGGCAGCGCATTAAATGCGTTTGTCCTACAGTGCCAGGCGATAGACTTGTACACTGTACATACTTTCCACCTCCTGTGTGCCACTGTGGCGACCCCTTTTGACTATAAAAGGAGGCCCGAGGCGTACTGAGGAAGGATTCGGACTTTTTGGACTAGGCATGCACCGCAGCTACTTGAAGAACTCAAGAACACCAAATATACACCAAAGCAGGATTAGGGTATTACGCATCGCTTGCGGCCCGAACTTGGATAAAATTCCCCCGCGATGTTCTTCTAAATACGCCCTTTCCACAGCCCCGTGCCCCGCCAAACATAGAAGGGATCCTCGTGGTCCCATAGGTGTCGTTTTCCCGACATCTTTGGCGCGCCAGGTAGGGGGCGCAAGCTGTGAAAATCCGGTTTGGAAGTTAGCGCATCGACTTCATCATCACCATGGCCCCCAAGAAGAAGGGGATCACGGCGATCGGGTCGTCCGGAGCCGGCCCGTCCGCACCGGCATGGGCGTGCGACTAGGTGGCCACGGATGGTGCCGAAGGCGCGGCCCACGAGCATCTGTGACACTCTGGCAATCGGAGCCAGGCGAGCGGCGTCGTTCGGGTCCAAGACGATGAGCCACACGTCGCTGGGCCCGGGGGCGGGGCTGTGCTGCCCACGGGTGGCGCGGCGACCTCCCGGACGCCTCAACCGGCGTCCACACTACGACTTTCCCAGGCCGCGCGCGATGAGCCACACTGTGATTTCGGCGCCCCCGGGCGCCGCCATGGGAAGAGCCCTTTGCGTCACTCTCTGGACGCACCAGGCCGGCGTGCGCACCTGGACGCTGACGGAAGCGGCGCGCGACTGCGCGACCGCGAGACCGTGATAGAGCTCCTTCTAATGTGGTTAGAAGTCGGAGCGCGTCACGGTCCACGCAGCTTTCGCCGCCGCCCATGCCCGCGGAAGCGTTTCCGCGCGTACAACTGCTCCTCGACTTTCCTCCCTCCACGGAGAAGCTCGACGAGTGGAGAGCCACCATTCGAAGCCACATTAGCTTCGGCAAGAAAGATGAGCCGCCCCCAGCGGGACCCTCGTGCCAGCGTTCTGTCGAGCCAGTGCACGCCGGCGGTGGGAGGACCGGGGATGCCGCGACCACGGTGCACCCTCCCCCTCCACGGCCGCGACAGCAGCTGTTGGCTCACCGGGCCGATGCCCGCGACAAAGTTTCTACGGCGTCGTCCGACCCGCGAGCCCGCTGCGACCAACGCCAGGTCCTTCGGGAGCGAGCTCAGGAGGACGCTCGGACCACTATCGGGCGGCGGCGGGACGCGCGCCACTAGTCAGATAGGCGCGCGGGACCCACTATGGACCGCCCAGCGCCGGGGGGGGGGTAACCTACCTTACGAGGTGGGTTGTCCAGCCTTCACCCGTGAGCTGCGACAGTTTCAGTGGCCTACCCACCGCACGTTCAAGCCCGAGGTCGGAGAAAAATACAACAGCAAGACTCACCCGTCGGAGTTCCTCAGCATCTACACCATCGCGATGCAAGCTGCCGGAGCTCGCGACGATAAGGTGCTTGCCAATTACTTCCCGTTGGCGCTTAAGCCCAACGTCATGTCATGGTTGATGCACCTGCCAGTGGATTCCATCTCTTCTTGGTCGGATCTGTCCTACGAATTTGTTGGCGCCTTCACTGGAGGCCACCAAGCTCCTGGCCAGGCAAGTGATTTGCATGTCATCCCCCAGAAGGACGGCGAACCCCTGCACCAGTACGTACAAAGATTCAGCAGTGTGCAGTACAACATCCCAGATGTTCACCCCGCTGCCGTCATCACTGCATTCCATCAGAATGTGCGTAACCGCAAGATGCGTGAGGAGATGGTGATGAACAATGTTAAGGATGTAGCCGAGCTTTATGTCCTGGCCGATAGATGTGCACGGGCTGAGGAATGGAGGAAGTACCCCGGCGAAGATGCCAGCGTGGAAACTGACTCCACAGACGAAGACGCCATCGCCCCGGCAAAGAAGGGCCGACGCTGCAACATGAAGCGTAAGGGCAAGACCTCTTCCGGCAAGACCTCCTGCACCCACTCCGGCAAGCGCACCTCTTTGGAGTGCTACGCTCCCGTCGAGGACGTGCCAGAGAGCTCCACCGGCAAGAGCAAGAAATTCAAGGCAGCACCACCAGAGACCAAGAAGGTGCCCGTTAGAGAGGACGACACGGGCGGGGCTTTTACCATAAGCTCCACCCTCGACAGCAAATAGGAAAGCGTGCTCGTCGCCTTCGTGCGGGCGAATGTCGATATGTTTGCATGGCAAGCATCTGACATCCCCGGCGTTTCCAGGGAGGTGATTGAGCACCATCTTGCTGTCTGTCCTCATGTGCGGCCCGTCAAGCAGAAGGTCAGTAAGCAAGCTTTGGAGCGACAAGATTTCATCATCGAGGAGATCAGGAAGTTGGAGGCGGCAGGCCTGGTCAGATGAGTGCTCCACCCCACGTAGTTGGCCAATCCGGTGGTGGTGCGTAAGGAAAATGGGAAATGGAGGTTGTGTATTGACTATACAGATATCAATAAAGCCTGTCCAAAGGAACCTTTCCCTCTACCACGCATCGACCAGATAGTGTACTCCACTGCCGGGTGTGACCTGCTGTCATTCCTCAATGCCTACTCAGGGTACCACCAGATCTTCATGATGAAGGAAGACGAAGAAAAGACCGCGTTCATCACCCCATGTGGTACGTACTGTTTTGTACGGATGCCTTTCGGGTTGAAAAGTGCTGGTTCGACATTTGCCCGAGCAGTCCAAATTGGTTTTGAGCCTCAGCTACATAGAAATATGGAAGCTTATATGGATGACATAGTGGTCAAAACCAAGGACAAGGCAACACTTATACAAGACCTAGAAGAAACATTTGCAAACCTGCGCAAGATCAACCTCAAGCTCAACCCAGAGAAGTGCGTGTTCGGCGTCCCATCCGGCAAACTTCTTGGGTTCTTTGTGTCACAAAGCGGAATCGAAGCAAATCCCGACAAGATCAAAGCAACTGAGCAGATTGAGGTGTCAAGACGGGTCAAAGACGTCCGTAGGCTCGCCGGCTGCGTTGCTGCTCAAAGTAGGTTCATCTCCAAATCTGCTGAACGCGCCCTCCCCCTTTTCAATGTTTTGAAAAAGGCGGGTCCAGTAAAGTGGACTCCGGAGGAAGAGGCAGCGCTACAAGATTTGAAGAGGTACCTCTCCTCCACGCTGATACTAGTCGCACCTAAGCCACAAGAGCCGTTGCTGCTATATCTAGCGGCGACGAATCAAGTGGTCAGTGTTGCGCTAGTGGCACAGAGACAATTGGAGGAAGAAGTAGCGGCAATAGCGGAGCCGTCGGATGAGGGACCGGGGCTCCCCCCGGCAGGGCCTGATGCCGGCAAGGCAGAGTCTCCGGCAAGGCCTGGTCCCAGCAAGACAGAGTCTGCGCAAGTGGGCAGAGCAGAGCAGAAGAAGAAGGTGATGCAGCACCCGGTTTATTTTGTCAGTTCCCTCTTGCAGGGGGCTAGATCAAGATATTTCGGCATACGGAAGCTACTTTTCGGCCTCCTCATGGCCTCGAGAAAGCTGCGTCACTATTTCCAAGCACACGAGATCACTGTCGTCACCCGCCTCCCTTTGCAACGAATCTTGCACAACCCGGATACAACCGGGAGGATTGTGGAGTGGGCATTGGAGCTGTCTAGTTTTGGCCTCAAGTTTGAAAGTACTTCAACTATCAAGAGCCGAGCCTTGGTAGAGTTCATAGCAGAATGGACATCAACGCCCGATGAGGAAATCCAACAGACCACCCTTCCCGGCAAGAGGACGAGCCGTCATTGGATTATGTACTTTGATGGAGCCTTCTCACTGCAAGGTGCTGGTGCCGGTGTGCTACTCGTCGCATCCACCGGAGAGCGCCTCAAGTACGTAGTCCAGATGCACTTCCCCCGGGAAAAATCAACGAACAACACGGGGGAGTACGAGGGATTGCTTGCCGGTCTCAGGATCACGGCATACCTCGGAATCAGAAAGCTCATCATCAGAGGTGATTCGCAGCTCGTCGTCAAGCAAGTTAACAAGGATTACCAGAGCCCATTGATGGAGGCCTATGTGGATGAAGTGAGGAAGTTGAAGGAGCGTTTTGACGGACTGCAAGCAGAGCATGTTCCCCGAGCAGAGAACAGCAATATTGCCGATGACCTGTCAAAGCGCGCTGCCCTCAAGTTGTCTGTGGAACCAGGTACCTTTGTGCTTCAATTAACTCAGCCATCCGTTGAGCCATCGGCAGGACAGAACAAGCAAAGGAAGGCGGGCCCCGACAAGTACTTTCTGGCTGAGCTCCCAGGAGCCGCCAGCAAGAACGTTGCCGGGTGCCCCAAGCTTGCCGGGGAGCAGCAACCTCCGGCAGGGCCTCAAGCCCTGACTGTAGAGGCAGCTGCCCCCGCGGCTGTAGATGAGCCTTTAGTCCTTGCCGTCGAGCCCCAGGCTCTAGCATGGGCGCAGCGCACCGTCCGTTTCCTCCAAACAGGGGAACTCCCTGAGGAACAGGAAGAAGCAGAGAAAGTAGCCCATCGGTCCAGTATGTACCTGTTTGTGGATGATGCCCTATACAGGAGAAGACCGAACGGCGGGAAATTAAAGTGCATTCCTCGAGAAGACGGACTGGAGCTGTTGGCAGAGATACATGGAGGCATGTGTGGCTCCCACATAGGGTCGAGAGCCCTTGCCGGCAAAGCATTCCGGCAAGGTTTCTTCTGGCCCACCGCTCTCCAGGACGCAACTGTCCTGGTAACCAAGTGTGAAGTGTGCGAGTTCCATTCAAAGAAGCTTCATCAACCAGCCCAAGCTCTTCAGATAATCCCTCTTTCCTGACCATTTTCGGTCTGGGGGCTCGACATACTGGGCCCCTTTCCCCGTGCAGTCGGGGGTTTTGAGTACTTGTACGTTTCGATCGACAAGTTCACAAAGTGGCCGGAAGTGGAACCAGTGAGAAAGGTGACAACACAATCAGCCCTCAAGTTCTTCAAGGGGCTAGTCTGCCGTTTTGGTGTGCCAAACAGAGTCATCACCGACAACGACACGCAGTTCACAAGCCACACCTTCATGCAGTACATTCAAGACCTCGGCAGCAAGGTCTGTTTCGCTTCTGTTGCTCATCCCAGAAGTAACGGCCAGGCTAAGAGGGCAAATGCAGAAGTGCTGCGAGGCCTCAAGACCAGAACTTTTGACAAGCTGCACAAGTGTGGAAGGCGCTGGATTGATGAGTTGCCAACGGTTCTTTGGTCAATCAGGACGACACCAAATCGAGCCACTGGCCAGACACCCTTTGCCCTGGTATACAGGGCAGAAGCAGTTCTCCCCACGGAACTCATATACGGGTCACCTCGAGTGCTCGCTTATGATGAGCTTGAGCAAGAGCAGTTGCGTCAAGACGATGCGACGCTCCTTGAGGAAGATCGTCTTCAGGCTGCTGTGCGAGCTGCTCGCTACCAGCAAGCCTTGCGCCGCTATCATAGCCGCAAGGTTCATGCCCGAATCTTTGAGGAAGGCGACCTTGTTCTTCAGCGTGTTCAGTCGGCCAAGAATTCCAACAAGTTGACGCGGAAGTGGGAAGGCCCTTATTGGGTAATACGAGTCACCAGGCCCGACGCAATCCGCCTGGAGACCGAAGATGGTATTCCAGTAAGCAACTCCTGGAACATCGAACATCTTCGCAAGTTTTACCCATGAGGCATGGTTGTCGGGCCTCCCGGCAAACCACTTTTTGTACAAGCCTTGCTGGCAAGGCATGTAACCCTTTGTACAAAGCCAGGCGTAGACCCTGAGCAACAGATAAATAAATGAAGTGTGTCTCTCCCTGTCCTTTCCAGTCCTTTTTTGGTTCATAGGCTGCGCAGGCGTTTCTGCAGAACCATTTGGAGGAAAGGAGACAGGCCGACGCCCGGACCCCAGCAAGCCAAGGTTGCCGGAGGCTGCAGACTCAGATATCCGACCACAGCAAGTCAAGGTTTCCCGGGGCTGCAGATTCAGATAAGTCTTTTATCCGCCGCTATACACTTCCGTATGGAACTTGAACGTACGACACTTCGTTCATTCCTATGCCCCAATCCTCCCTCTTCCCTATGCCCAAAAACCCTTCTTTTTGGGTCGGAACCTGGTTGTAGTTGCGGTGGAAAGGAAACAAACGAAGGGCCTAATCTTACTTTGCCCCTACCTCTGCCAAGGGCGTGAGTGTAGTCGAGTTGCGGAGTGGGAGGACGGCAAGGTCTGTTGCCGGGTGATGATGTTTATCTTAAGATAACAAGGACTCATTCCTTGGTGCGAGCGTCGCTCGCGCACAAAAAAAACCCGGCAAGCACCCTTTTCTTCATTAATGCGTTATTAACAAGTACAATTCATACGGAATGTAAACTTAAGCAAGGGGTTACAAAGTTTAAATCCGACAATTTCCCGCAGGCTTATAAAAACTAAAAAAATATAAGGTGCCCGTAATCCCTTTCTTGTCCCTCTCCTCAGGGAGCAGACCAAGATGGCGAGAGGGCAAAAGGAGCGCCTAGGCGAGGTACGAGCAGCAGAAAACACCAAGAGAACATCCCGGCGGCCATCTAGAAGAGGGCTGGTGATGATGGTGCCGGGAGAGGAGCCGAAAGATGAGGCAGCGGGCCAACAATACAAGACGAAGGCGTTGACGCCATCGTACTCCGACTTGACAACCCGCCACCTGCCTTCTTCGTCTTCTCCGACCTTCTAGCGCCAGCCTCTAGAAGCGGCGGCCCCGAGAAGTTCAAGGAGCTGTCTCGAGGAGCCACCACCAAGAGCTACCCCCGGCAAATCACTCTGCCGGGGAGAAGGCTAGGTGCGGATGATGGCGCTGCCGGTGTCGCCTAGGGATGGGGCGTCCGACGACTAGTCGGACCTGTCCCCGTCGTCCTCCCCACTGGTCTCCTCCTCATCGCTATCGCTCGAGGAGGAGCTTTCATCGTCGGTCGAGCTCTCCGCGCAGCACCCTAGCCTGATTCCCGAGCGCTCGAAGACCTTGACGGAGAGCAGGCCGTTCTCCATTAATTTGAACTGAAGAACGTGCCCCTCTGACAAGCTATGGGCATGGGCGAAGGTCTTCCACCCACGGCGGAGGTACATGACATGTGGGGCGGGGAAGTCGACGTCGACCCGCATGCTGTCGTTCCCGCAACCCCTCATGTGTAGCCTCAGGGCCTGTGGCGGGTCCCACTCCATTTCCCGAGCAAACGGAGTGGGAAGGCGGAGGTGGCCACACACCGGCTTCTATAGCCTAATGAAGAACTCGCGGGGCTGGTCTCCGACATGGCCCTCCAGTGGGAGGAGAGCTGCCGGTGAACACGCGGCCGGTGCACCGCCCCATCCTCCTCTCCCCCGAGCGCCGCGGCGGCCTCGGCCTTGCCCCCTCCCTCTTCCCCATGCAGCAGGCTCCACCGCCACGAGTTCTGGAGGAGGGGGGACACACTGTTGAGCAGAAGACCTCGTCGCCCCCATTGGAGTGCCGGCGCGCCCTCTCACCATGGCAAGTAGAAGAAAAGAACCAAGCAGGAAGGAGATGGATGCGGAAGGATACTGTCCCTCTTCCCTTCTTATAGAGGGACGGGGCCAGGCCTTGGCCTCCCCAATCCAAGGGTGTCCGCCCCACTCAACCAATCCGGCCATTCGAGGCTCGGGGAATCAGGACCGACCCGCTGCTCCAATCAGCGACGCCCGGTTTCCCGCCTCGGCGTAAAGGCCCGTGCCTTCCGTGTCCACCACCTACCCTCCCTGAGGCATGGAGGACATGTGGCGGGCGAGCCAAAATTAAGGAGACAAGTGGGACGGCCGTTTTCACTCCGTGATCGTGGAGCGCGGGCGCCGCGAAGGCCACGACCCGAGTCCACTTAGTAAATGAGCCGCGCCCCTGCGGCTTCCTCTTTTTTATGGGGAAACCGCGGGCCGCCTCTTTACTATTCACCACAATGTGACGCAAGCGTGCAGCAACCGCTCCACGCACGACCCCCGCGTCACGCATTCAATGCGGGTCGTGGCGAAGCGCAACTGGCGAAGGACTAACCGCAGTAAAGACTCTGCCACACGTGCCCGCGCACCGTTCTGGGCCTGGCCCAACAACGCTCCGCGCTTATGTGTGGCCCAGGCCCGAGGGCTCCTATCGGTGTACAAAAGTAGGGGACTTCTGTACCCTTTACTTGTGCACGGGCAGTTGTAGCCACACTAGCGGCCACACTTGGCGGGGCAGAAGAAGCAAAGACACAAGACTACCAGGGCAGCACTCAAGCCAGAATCATGAAGAGCAAAGGGGCGAGGTGGATTCCCCCGGCAAGTCCCTTGCCGGGGCGGCTTACACAGCCCCGGCAAGAGCCTTGCCAGGGCCACTTGCCCAACGCCAGCACGGCCGCCACCCTTGAGCCTAAGAGTTCCGGCACCATCAACAACATTGGAACCAAGGCTCGGGAGGCGCCTGCATGGTGGCACGCAGATCGTTGTGAAGACCAGAGGCCTGCAAGACTAGATGAGAACCAGAAGACGAAGACCCCCGGCAAGATCTTTGTCGGGGACGACCGAGGCCCTGGCGAGATCCTTGCCAAGGGGGCCCATGAGGCCCCGGCAAGACCCTTACCGGGGACATTAGCAAGATCGCGGCAAGGCTTTGCCGCCCCGTCGCCACCCCAGCATGGTGGCCAGCTCACCAACCAAGCAAGTGCCTGCATGGCAGCATGCAGCTTCTAGGCCAACTGAGCAAGCACCTGCGTGGTGGCATGCAGATCTTCGTGAAGATCCTGCCACCACACCAGTGCAGCAACCAGCCAGCGTGGCGCTGCATGCCTCGTTAGCCTGGACGCGCGTCGAAGCGAGGCGAGGCGGCGACAGACGGGACGAGCTTCCTTGCCATCCCCGATAAAGCAAGAGGACACGTCGGCAGCGCATTAAATGCGTTTCTACAGTGCCAGGCGATAGACTTGTACACTGTACATACTTTCCACCTCCTGTGTGCCACTGTGGTGACCCCTTTTGACTATAAAAGGAGGCCCGAGGCGTACTGAGGAAGGATTCGGACTTTTTGGACTAGGCATGCACCACAGCTATTTCAAGAACTCAAGAACACCAAATACACACCAAAGCAGGATTAGGGTATTACGCATCGCTTGCGGCCCGAACCTGGATAAAATTCCCCCGCGTTGATCTTCTAAACCCGCTCTTTCCACAGCCTCGTGCCCCACCAACTGTAGAAGGGATCCTCGTGGTCCCATAGGTGTCGTTTCCCCGACAACCCCAAGCTTGGGGATGCGAGTTTTGCTATGTCCACTACTTATGGCAATGATTATGATTGGGGTGATGATGCTTCTTATGATCTTGAAAATTTATTTAAGCCTCATGATGAAAATGATATTGATAGTAGTGTTTGCAATAATATTGGAAGTGGGTTCGGAAGAGTGTCAACTTTATGTAATAATGATCCCATTACTTTGGAGAATGATCAATCTTATGATTTTTTTGACAAAAGTGGGTTTGGAGAGGTTATGACTTTAGTTAATGTTAATCCCACTATTTTGGAAGCGTGTCAACTTTGCATGCATGTGGATCATGAAGAGAATATTTTATGTGATAGTTATATTGTTGAATTTTAGTATGATCCCACATGTAATTATTATGAGAGAGGAAAATATGGTTGTAGAGAATTTCATCTTACTAAACTACCTCTCGTTATGTTGAGATTGCTATTGTTTCTTTCCTCTTCCTTGCATATGCTAGTTTTTGCTTTCCATGATAATTTGTTTGCTTATAAAATGCATATGCATAGGAAGTATGTTAGACTTAAATATGTTTGTCACATGTTTTATGATGCTCTCTTTGTGTTTCAATTATATCTTTCATGTGAGCATCATTAAAATTATCAATGCCTAGCTAAAAGGCTTTAAAGAAAAGCGCTTGTTGGGAGACAACCCAATATTTTTCTTTTCTTTTTTTTAGATTACACATTATTACCTCTATAGTAATTGTGTTTTAGTGTTTTAATTACGGTTTGAGCCACGTAAGTCCTTTGGGATGATCTATGGTGATAGTTGATTTGATCTTGCTGAAACAACAAAAAACGTTTGCGTCCAGTAGCAAAATTTGTAAAATTCACAGAAGCGACGAACCCTTCTGAATTTTTCATACAAAATTCATATCCAAATTTCCCAGGTTTTCCTAATTTTTCAGAATTTTTAGAGTTACAGAATTATTCTAAGGTTTCAGATTTCTACAGACTGTTCTATTTTTGACAGAATCTGTTTTCTATGTGTTGTTTGCTTATTTTGATGAATCTATGGGTAGTATCGGGGTGTAGGAACCATGGAGAAGTTGGAATAAAGTACATATAACACCATTATAAATTTATAATGAGTTCAAAACAGTACCTAAAGTGGTGATTTGCTTCTCCTATACTAACAGATCTTATGAGTTTTCTGTTGAGTTTTGTGTTGTGAAGTTTTCGGGTTTTGGGTAAAGATTTGATGGACAACAGAATAAGGAGTGGCAAGAGCCTAAGATTGGGGATGCCCAAGGCACCGCAAGGTAATATTGAAGGACAACAAGCATCTAAGCTTGGGGATGCCCCGGATGGAATCCCCTCTTTCGTCTTCAATCCTTCGGTAAATTTACTTGAGGCTATATTTTTATTCACTACATGATATGTGTTTTGCTTGGAGCGTCTTGTATGATATTGATGACCCACAAGTATAGGGGGTCAATTTGATCTCTTTTCGATAAGTAAGAGTGTCGAACCCAACAAGGAGCAGAAGGAAATGACAAGTAATTTTCAGTAAGGTGATGTCTGCAAGTGCCGAAATTGTAATTAGCAAGTACTTTGATAGCAAGGTAATTTGTAATGAGCAAGTAAAGGTAACAGTAACAAAAGTGCAGCAAGGTAGCTCAATCCTTTTGAGGCAAAGGACAGGCCAAAACGGTCTCTTATGATAAGCAAAGCATTCTTGAGGGTACACAGGAATTCCATCTAGTCACTTTCATCATGTTGATTCGATTTGTGTTCGCTACTTTGATAATTTGATATGTGGGTGGACCGGTGCTTAGGTGCTGTTATTACTTGAACAATCCTCCTACTTATGATTAACCCTCCTGCAAGCATCCGCAACTACGAGAAAAGTATTAAGAATAAATTCTAACCATAACATTAAACTTTTGGATCCAATCGGTCCCTTACAGAATAGCACATAAACTGGGGTTTAAGCTTCTGTCACTCTCGCAACCCATCATCTAATTGCTACTCCACAATGCATTCCCTTAGGCCCAAGTACGGTGAAGTGTCATGTAGTCGACATTCACATGACACCACTAAGGGAATAACAACGTACATACTATCAAAATATCGAACACATATCAAGTTCACATGATTACTTGCAACATGATTTCTCCCGTGACCTCAAGAAAAAAAGTAACTACTCACTAGTGATAAACATGATCATGATAAGAGGGGTATTAAATTGCATAATAGATCTGAACATATAATCTTCCACCAAATAAACCATCTAGTGATGAACTACAAGATGTAATCAACACTACTAGTCACCCACAAGCACCAATCTATAGTTCCGGTAACAAGATTGAACACAAGAGATGAACTTGGGTTTGAGAGGAGTTGGTGTTGTTGAAGATGTTGATGAAGATTGCCCTCCCCAAGATGGGAGAGTTGTTGGTGATGATGATGACGATGATTTCTCCCTCCGGGAGGGAAGTTCCCCCGGTGGAATCGCTCCACCGGAGGGCAAAAGTGCTCCTGCCCAAGTTCCGCCTCGAGGCGGCGACGCTTCTCCTGAAAGTCCTCTCCTTATTTTTTCTAGGTCAAAATGACTTATATAGCAGAAGATGGGCACCGGAGGTGGGCCTGGGTGAGCACAACCCACCAGGGTGCGCCTGGTCTCCCTCGCGCGCCCAGGTGGGTTGTGCCCACCTGGTGGGCCCCCTCTGGTAGTTATTTGCTCCAGTATTTCTTAAATATTTCATAAAAATTCTCCGTTAAGTTTTAGCTTGTTTGGAGTTGTGCAGAATAGGTGGCCTGACGTAGCTTTTCTAGGTCCAGATTTCCAGCTGCCGGAATCCTGCCCCCTTGTTGGTTCCTTACAAAATATGAGAGAAAAGGCATTAGAATTACTCCAAAAAACATTATTATGGATAAAAACATTATAAATAACAGTAGGAAAACATGATGCAAAATGGACGTATCAACTCCCCCAAGCTTAGACCTCGCTTGTCCTCAAGCGAAAACCGAAATCGAAAAACATGTCAACAGGCTTTGAGAGAGAGGTGTCGATAAAAACAAAATACAGACATAGAAGAATCATGTTGTTTATTATAACAGCAACAAAATTAAACACAGGACTTTTATCATAGAACTTTTATCATATACTTCTCATGAATAAGTAACAGTTCATCACACAATCGAAGTATAAAGAAAAAACTTTATTAGAAACCAACAAACTATGTTCTCAGTCAACTTTGCAACTACAATTCATCACCTTTTCAGGAAGGGTGACGTGTCGGAGCCTATAGGCAAGTCCACATACTCAACCATCATATAGTCTTCTGTGATTGCTAACACTCACCGCGTACACATGGGCGAAACGTTTCAACCGGACACATAGAAAGATAGGGGCTTATAGTTTTGCCTCCCAACACATTCACCTCAAGGGTGATGTCAACAATAATAACTCATGCTATCTATATTCAACTGGACATATGTGCCTAGATCTTTCCTCACCACATGATGCTTGCCGAAGGAGAAAAATAAAAAGGAATAGAGAGAAAAACTTTGACTCTTGCATAAAAGTAAAAGATAGGCCCTTCGCAGAGGGAAGCAGAGGTTGCCATGCGCTTATTTGTTTGTATGCTCAATCCCTTAGTGCAAAAGAACGTCACGTTGCATTGCCCCTTAAGATGACAACCCTTATTATGCAGTCTGTCGCTTTTATTCTTTGCCATCCAAGTTCGTGCAATGCTCAATTTTCTCTTACACTAAATGATCTCACATTCTTTGAAGCAATTTTTATTGCCTTATTGCACCGATGACAACTTACTTGAAGGATCTTACTCAATCCATAGGTAGGTATGGTGGACTCTCGAAAATAAGATTTGGGTTTAAGGGTTTTGGATACACAAGTAGAGCTCATACTTAGTGCGGAATTTTTGGCTAGCAAAGATAGGGGGAAAGCACCACATGTTGAAGGATCTATGACTTCTATGTGAATATAAACAAACATAAACCGTTAAGTTGTCTTCCTTGTCCAACGTCAACAATTTTGGCATATAATATTTTGAAGAGGGCTCACAATCACAAAAGATTTCTAAGATAGTATATTTATATGTGAATCTTCTTTTCGCTTATTAATTCTTTCATGAATTGCATCATTAACTAATGCTATGTTTGTCAATCTCTAATAAAATTTTCTACTTATACTTTTCCTTATGTGGTGCCATCACCTACCATAGGATTAGTATATAATCTTATTATTTTATTTCCTTTCTTTTGTTTACTTCCTTATTTCTTTTCTTTATTTGCAACGTGAAAGTAAAGAAGCAAAAACTCGAACTAAACTTTATTATATAACTTGCACACGATTACAAGGATAGATCACTAAGCAAACTCTCAAAGAAGAAAGGATCGAACTAAACTTTTATTCATCTAAAGCAAAAGATCGAACTAAAATAAGTAAAGCAAAAAGATAGTGGGATGATACGATACCGGGGCACCTCCCCCAAGCTTGGCGGAAGCCAAGGGGAGTGCCCATACCCGATACTCAATTCTCCTTTGGTGGTGAAGAAGACGGTGGTGGTGAAGAAGATGAAATCTTGTCCTCGGATTTCCATGGCAGTGGTCCACCATCATAAGAGGAGGAGTGAGTCTCACGGGTCCTGCAACTGGCAGCCAAACTCATACCTTTAAACCTTGCCTCATATTCAAAGACTTGGTCTTGAAGATCATAGATCTGGCTTTGGAGAAAGTTGATTTACTCGTTGAGGGCAAAAACGATGTCCTTCATGGGCTTGCCATCCACCTTCATATCACGGGAAAGATCCGTAATCATGAGGTGATTGGCATTGAGCCCACGTTCTACCATCCCCTTGCACCAGAAGACTTCCTGCTCCATGGCTGCAAGCCTGGCCTCCATGGTTCCTGTGCCCTTGGGACCTTTCTCATTGCAGATGTACAACATCCCCTCATGCATCTGAATGGTTTGAGGGTGCTGCACCACCTCCCGCAGATAGGGGTTGATGACATTCTTGAAGAACTTGTCCTTGGAGGAGCTTGAAGAGGCCATGGTAGATGGGATCTGACAGAAAACAACAAGGAAAGAAAACAGAAGATTTCTCCGTGATACGGTGGTTAACAGGTTCAGGAAGTATATTAGATTTTTTTTATCTTGGAGGACAAGCATACTGAAGAAAAACGGAGTACGGGAGGTCTCCCAGGTGGGCACTGTTGGGAATCGTAGCATAATTTTAAAAATTTTCTACGCTCACCAAGATGCATCTAAGGAGTCTACTAGCAACGAGGGGAAGGGAGTGCATCTACATACCCTTGTAGATCGCGAGCGGAAGCGTTCCAATGAACGTGGATGACGGAGTCGTACTCACCGTGATCCAAATCACCGATGACCGAGTGCCGAACGTACGGCACCTCCGCGTTCAACACACGTACGGTGCAGCGATGTCTCCTCCTTCTTGATCCAGCAAGGGGGGAGGAGAGGTTGATGGAGATCCAACAGCACGACGGCGTGGTGGTGGATGTAGCAGGTCTCCGGCAGGGCTTCGCAAGCTTCTGCGAGAGAGAGAGAGGTGTTGCAGGGGAGGAGGGAGGCGCCCAAGGCTTAGATCTTGCTGCCCTCCCTTCCCCCCACTATATATAGGGCCAAGGGAGAGGGGGGGGGGCGCAGCCTTGCCCCTTCCTCCAAGAAAGGGTGCGGCCAGGGGGGAGTCCTTCCCCCCCAAGGCACCTCGGAGGTGCCTTCCCCCTTTAGGACTCTCCCCTTTTTCTTATCTCTTGTGCATGGGCCTCTTGGGGCTGGTGCCCTTGGCCCATATAGGCCAAGGCGCACCCCTTACAGCCCATGTGGCCCCCCCGGGGCTGGTGGAACCCCTTGGTGGACCCCCGGACCCCTTTCGGCACTCCCGGTACAATACCGATAAAGCGCGAAACTTTTCCGGCGACCAAAATAAGACTTCCCATATATAAATCTTTACCTCCGGACCATTCCGGAACCTCTCGTGATGTCCAGGATCTCATCCGGGACTCCAAACAACTTTCAGGTTTCCGCATACATATATCTCTACAACCCTAGCGTCACCGGACCTTAAGTGTGTAGACCCTACGGGTTCGGGAGACATGCAGACATGACCGAGACGCCTCTCCGGTCAATAACCAACAGCAGGATCTGGATACCCATGTTGGCTCCCACATGCTCCACGATGATCTCATCGGATGAACCACGGTGTCGAGGATTCAATCAATCCGTATGCAATTCCCTTTGTCAATCGGTATGTTACTTGCCCGAGATTCGATCGTGGGTATCCCAATACCTAGTTCAATCTCGTTACCGGCAAGTCTCTTTACTCGTACCGCAATGCATGATCCCGTGACTAACGCCTTAGTCACATTGAGCTCATTATGATGATGCATTACCGAGTGCGCCCAGAGATACCTCTCCGTTTACACGGAGTGACAAATCCCAGTCTCGATCCGTGCCAACCCAACAGACACTTTCGGAGATACCCGTAATGCACCTTTATAGTCACCCAGTTACGTTGTGACGTTTGGCACACCCAAAGCACTCCTACGGTAACCGGGAGTTGCACGATCTCATGGTCTAAGGAAAAGATACTTGACATTGGAAAATCTCTAGCAAACGAAACTACACGATCTTTTATGCTATGCTTAAGTTGGGTCTTGTCCATCACATCATTCTCCTAATGATGTGATCCCGTTATCAATGACATCCAATGTCCATAGTCAGGAAACCATGACTATCTGTTGATCAACGAGCTAGTCAACTAGAGGCTTACTAGGGACAGGTTGTGGTCTATGTATTCACACATGTATTACGATTTCCGGACAATACAATTATAGCATGAATAATAGACAATTACCATGAACAAAGAAATATAATAATAACCATTTATTATTGCCTCTAGGGCATATTTCCAACAGGCACAACCCACCTGGGCGCGCCAGGCATGCCTGGCGCGCCCTAGTGTCTTGTGCCCACCATGGGACGCTTCCTGTGAGTTTCTTTATTTCCAAAATTATATAATATTCCAAAACTGACAAAAAATATTTTTGCGGTTTTCGGAGTCCGTTTACTTACCGTATCACGTACCTCCTTATTTTAACGATTCTGGAGTGTTCCAGAAGGACTCTTTGATGTGTTCTTCCGGTGTCAAAGTTTGGATAATATTACTTTCAACATTAATGGTCGTACCTGAGATATAGTGCTTTATTCGTTGCCCATTGACAACCTTCGGGTTAGTACCTTCGGAGTTATTTATTTTGATGGCTCCAGACCGATAAACCTCCTCGATGATATATGGGCCTTCCCACTACGAGAGAAGTTTTCTTGCAAAGAATCTGAAACGAGAGTAGTACAAAAGAACATATTCTCCAACTTTAAACCCACGCTTCTGAATTCTTTTGTCATGCCAACTTTTAACCTTTTCTTTAAATAACTTTGCATTTTTATAAGCTTGAGTTCTCCATTCATCTAATGAGCTAATGTCAAATAACCTCTTTTCACCGGCAAGTTTGAAATCATAGTTGAGCTCTTTAACAACCCAATATGCTTTATGTTCTAACTCAAGAGGCAAATGACAAGCTTTTCCATAAACCATTTTATAAGGAGACATACCCATAGGATTTTTATAAGCTGTTCTATAACCCCAAAGTGCATCATCTAATTTCTTAGACCAATTTTTCCTGGACCTACTGACAGTCTTTTGCAAAATTAATTTTATTTCTCTATTGCTAAGTTCAACTTGACCACTAGACTGAGGATGATAAGGTGACGCAATTCTATGATTAAAAACGTACTTGGCAAGCATTTTACGAAAAGCACCATGAATAAAGTGTGAACCGCCATCAGTCACTAAATATCTAGGAAATAACTTCCTTAAGCATTTTAATAGAGGTGTTGTGATCAACACTATGATACGTCTCCATCGTATCTACTTTTCCAAACACTTTTGCCCTTGTTTTGGACTCTAACTTGCATGATTTGACTGGAACTAACCCGGACTGACGTTGTTTTCAGCACAATTGCCATGGTGTTATTTTTGTGCAGAAATAAAAGTTCTCAGAATGACCTGAAACTTCACGGAGAATATTTTTGGAATTAATAAGAAATACTGGCGAAAGAATGAACAGCAGGGGGTCCACACCCTGTCCACGAGGGTGAAGGGCGCGCCCCTGTCTCGTGGGCCCCTTGAGGCTCCATCGACCTCAACTCCAACTCTATATATTCACGTTCGGGGAGAAAAAAATAAGAGAGAAGGATTCATCGCGTTTTACGATACGGAGCCGCCGCCAAGCCCTAATCTCTCTCGGGAGGGCTGATCTGGAGTCTGTTCGGGGCTGCGGAGAGGGGAATCCGTCGCCATCGTCATCATCAACCATCGTCCATCACCAATTTCATGATGCTCACTGCCGTGCGTGAGTAATTCCATCGTAGGCTTGCTGGACGGTGATGGGTTGGATGAGATTTACCTTGTAATCGAGTTAGTTTTTTTAGGGTTTGATCCCTAGTATCCACTATGTTCTAAGATTGATGTTGCTATGACTTTGCCATGCTTAATGCTTGTCACTAGGGCCCGAGTGCCATGATTTCTGATCTGAACCTGTTATGTTTTCATGAATATATGTGAGTTCTTAGTCCTATCTTGCAAGTCAATAGTCACCTACTATGTGTTATGATCCGGCAACCCCGAAGTGACAATAATCAGGACCACTACCGATGATGACCGTAGTTTGAGGAGTTCATGTATTCACTAAGTGTTAATGCTTTGGTCCGGTACTCTATTAAAAGGAGGCCTTAATATCCCTTAGTTTTCAATAGGACCCCGCTGCCACGTGAGGGTAGGACAAAAGATGTCATGCAAGTTCTTTCCCATAAGCACGTATGACTATATTCGGAATACATGCCTACATTACATTGATGAACTGGAGCTAGTTCTATGTCACCCTATGTTATAACTATTGCATGAGGAATCGCATCCGACATAATTATCCATCACTGATCCATTGCCTATGAGCTTTTCACATATTGATCTTTGCTTAGTTACTTTACCGTTGCCACTGTTACAATTACTATAAAGCTGCTAGTGCTACTTTTGCCACCGTTACCGTTACTTCCATATTACTTTGCTACTAAATATTTTGCTGTAGATATTAAGTTTTCCAGGTGTGGTTGAATTGACAAATCAACTGCTACTACTTGAGAATATTTTTTGGCTCCCCTTGTGTCGAATCAATAAATTTGGGTTGAATACTCTACCCTCGAAAACTGTTGCGATCCCCTATACTTGTGGGTTATCAAGACTATTTTCTGGCACCGTTGCCGGGGAGCATAGCTCTATTCTTTGAGTCACTTGGGATTTATATCTGCTGGTCACTATGAGGAACTTGAAAGACGAAAGAACCAAAAAATTTCCCTCAACTACGAGGGGAGGTAAGGAACTGTCATCTAGCTCTGCACTTGATTCACCTTCTGTTTTGAGTAAATTTGCGACACCTGCACCTGCTATTGATTCTGATAGGTCGCATGTTATTGATGATGCCACTTCTGCTCTGCACGATGCTTATGATGAAACTACTTCTATGCTTGATACTACTGTGCCATCAGGTGAATTTCTTGACGAACAACTTGCTACGGCTAGAGAGAATGAAATTATTGAAACTGATAATATTGATGAAAGTGATGATGAAGATTCTCCCCTAGATATGAATTGCCTGATGTTCCTGAGGGTTATGTTATGGATGAAGAAACTGCTAGAGACTTTCTTGCTTGCAATGATAGATATGATCTTAAGAAATTGTTAGTTAAGCTGAAAGAAAAGTCTTTGAATGCTAGAATGAAATATGACCCTGCTTTTGCTACTTCACCTATCTGTATTACTGATAAGTATTATGATTTCTCTGTCGATCCTGATTTAATTACTTTGGTTGAATCTGATCCTTTCCATGGCTATGAATCTGAAACTGTTGTGGCACATCTTACTAAATTAAATTATATAGCCACCCTATTCACTCATGAGGAAAACATTTGTTACTACTATATCCTTAAGTTATTTCCATTCTCATTAAAGGGTGATGCTAAGACATGGTTTAATTCTCTTGATCCTGGTTGTGTGCGTAGTCCCCAGGATATGATTTATTACTTCTCTGCTAAATATTTCCCCGCTCATAAGAAACAAGTTGCTTTAAGGAAAATATATAATTTTGTGCAAATTGAAGAAGAGAGTCTCCCACAAGCTTGGGGGAGGCTTCTCCAATTACTTAATGCTTTGCCTGATCATACTCTCAAGAAAAATGAAATACTTGATATCTTTTATAATGGACTAACCGATGCTTCCAGAGACCACCTGGATAGTTGTGCTGGTTGTGTTTTCAGGGAAAGAACTGCTGAGCAAGCTGAATTGCTATTGAATAATATACTGAGTAATGATAATGATTGTACACTTCCTAAACCAACTCCTAAGCCAACTCCGAAGAAAAGGGGTATTCTATTTCTCAGTCCTAAAGATATGCAAGAGGCAAAGAAATCTGTGAAAGAAAAGGGTATTAAAGCTGAAGATGTTAATAATTTACCACCTATTGAAGAAATACATGGTCTTGATAACCCGACACAGGTAGTAAAGGTAAATTCTCTCTATAGATTTGATGAAGGTGAAATCCCGTCTACTAAGTTTGCTAGTCAATGCTTAGATGAGTTTGATAATTTTATTGTTAAACAAGAAAACTTCAATGCTTATGTTGGTAGACAATTGAAACGTAATGCTTATATGATTGAACACTTGAGTGATTATATGTCTAGAGTTAAAGGTGAACTCAAACTTATTAGTAAACATGCTTCTATGGTTACCACTCAAGTGGAACAAGTGCTTAAAGCTCTAAATGATTTGCTCAATGAATTAAACAATAAGAAAAAGATAATGCTGTTAGAGTTATGACTAGAGGGGGTAAAATGACTCAGGAACCTTTGTATCCTGAGGGCCACCCTAAGAGAGTTGAGCAAGATTCTCAGAGAACTAATGTTGATGCACCTAGTCCTTCTAAGAAGAAGAAAAAGAAAAATGATAGGACGTTGCATACTTCTAGTGAACCTGTTGTTGATACACCTGAGAATCCCAATGATATTTCTATTTCTGATGCTGAAACACAATCTGGTAATGAACATGAACCTAGTGATAATGTTAATGATGATGTTCATGTTGATGCTCAACCTAGCAATAACAATGATGTAGAGATTGAACCTGTTGTTGATCTTGATAACCCACAATCAAAGAATCAACGTTATGATAAGAGAGACTTTGTTGCTAGGAAGCACGGTAAAGAAAGAGAACCATGGGTTCAGAAACCCATGCCTTTTCCTCCCAAACCATCCAAGAAAAAGGATGATGAGGATTTTGAGTGCTTTGCTGAAATGATTAGACCTATCTTTTTGCGTATGCGTTTGACTGATATGCTTAAAATTAATCCTTATGCTAAGTATATGAATGAAATTGTTACAAATAAAAGAAAGATACCGGAAGCTGAAATTTCCACCATGCTTGCTAATTATACTTTTAAGGGTGGAATACCAAAGAAACTTGGAGATCCAGGAGTACCAACTATACCATGCTCCATTAAAAGAAACTATGTTCAAACTGCTTTATGTGATCTTGGAGCCGGTTTTAGTGTTATGCCTCTCTCTTTATATCGTAGACTTGATTTAAATAAGTTGACACCTACTGAAATATCTTTGCAAATGGCCGATAAATCAACTGTTATACCTGTCGGTATTTGTGAGGATGTGCCTGTTGTGGTTGCAAACGTTACTATTTTAACGGACTTTGTTATTCTTGATATTCCCGAGGACGATAGTATGTCGATTATCCTTGGTAGACCCTTTTTTGAATACTGCAGGGGCTGTTATTGATTGCAACAAAGGCAATGTCACTTTTCATGTTAATGGTAATGAGCATACGGTACACTTTCCGAGGAAACAACCTCAAGTCCACAGTATCAATTCTTTTGGAAAAATTTCAACGATTACTATTGGAGGTTTTGAATTTCCTCTTCCTACTGTCAAGAAGAAATATGATATTCTTATTATTGGGGACGTGCATATCCCCGTTGAGGTGACTTAGTGTTATTCGAAAATTCTCAGGTTTCATGTTATTCCGAAAGAGTTTGTTAACAAGACTTGATCAACCTTGTTAGTGGATTCCTTTTGATGAACATGAAACGGATGAAGTTAGAAAGCACAACTCTCTGTACCCTCCTTTTACTTTCTGTTATTTAGATTAAATAAAGCAAAAATAATATTTTCTGTCTGTTTTCTGAATTATCCTTGCAATAAAAAAATACCCTGAAAATAAAAGTTCTCCAAATGCCCCGAAAGTTATATATGATTTTTTGTAGAATATTTAAGAATATCTGGCATTGAGTACACACCAGGGGGAGCCACCACCTGGCCACGAGGGTCCTGGGCGCGCCCACCCCCTGGGGCGCGCGCCCTGCCTCGTGGACCCCATGTGGCCCCCTTCCACTTATTCCTGCACCCACACACTTCGTCTTCCTCTAGAAAAATTCCTCCCGTAGCTCAAACTCGTGTTTTAGCTCATCTTGCTGCAATTTTCAATCTCCTTGCTCAAAGCTTCATTCACTAAACTGCTTTGGGGGATTGTTCTTCTGTATGTGACTCCTCCAATGGTCCAATTAGTTTTTGTTCTAGTGCTTTATTTATTGCAAATTTTTGCTGCTAAGGTGACCCTGTTCTTGAGCTTGCATGTCAAATTTATATGGTCCGAAGTAGTTTTAATGCATAATATAGCCTCTAGGCACCTGTAGGAGTAGTTGCTATCAATCTTGTTGAGTTTGGTTCACTTTTATTTTGAGTCACTAAAACTTTCAAAAAAAATTCAGAGGTAGAAAATGTTGAAGAGATTCTTGAGAGGCTCTTTGAGCCGAAGCTCGAAGGATAAGCAAAGTGAAGAGAATAAGCAACCCAAATACAATCTTCCTCGCACTCCGGAGGTTCGGCCGTGCGAATGGCCTTGTGATGAGTTTTTGAGAGCTGCCGGAATTTATGAAGATTTTTATCATTTGGTTGAGAATGCAGGCCTCACCGACTTCCTCCACGACTAGCGCGAACAGTATCTCTTACCTACTAATATTTTCGTGCAAATTTTTTATTTTGATGCTAAGAAATCACCACCTTCAGTGGAGTTTCATTTATATGATGAGGTTAAGGAGATGTCACTCTATGATTTTTGTCGGGTCTACAAAATACCCTTTGTGGGCAGCTTAGAGGAACCACACCGTAATGATGTGGAGGGGTTTATTGATGAAATTGCTGTTGGGGAAACGAGGAAAGTTTCCGATGCAAGAATTACTAGCATACATTTTCTTGTTCTATGTTACTTTGCAATATTTGCTAGTAGATGTTTAATTGGTCGCGGGAACGGTGGAAATCTTAGTGCTCCTGATACTGTTATTTTGCGACATGCTTTGTTTCTTGATACAACTTGCAGTTTAGGCGCTATTATTGCTGAACAATTAAGTCTGAACCGTACAAAGGGCCCCATCTTTGTGGCATCTTTGCTTCGCGCCTTGCTGCACACTTTGAGATACCTATTAGGCATTATGAGAAAGAAGAAAACTTGCTGCCTCCTGTTTTTGTAGATTATAAGAGTATGGTAGCACATGACTTTATTGTTAAAAATAAGAAGCAACTGCTTAAGTATAATTTGATTTTTGGCAAAACTCACTGTGAGGTTATTACTTTGCCTGCGCCCACTTTGTTTAACATATTTTCAGGCACGTACCTCATTTTGCCGGAGGCCGTTTATGCATACTAGAGCCTGACACCAGTTCTAGAGCCTGAGCCGGAGCCACCCGTGGATCCTTATCGGCAGTCTGTTTGCCAGTGGAATCCGGAGGAGATCACCAAACAGTGGCACCTAGAGGACACTCCTCCGTAAACTGGAGAGGGTAGCTTTGATCCGTGGGACTAGACCAACTTAGGCCAAAAGCCTAAGCTTGGGGGAGTACGTATTTCTCACCGACATTACATTCATGTTCACACACTTATTGTGTGTTTGAAAAACCTTAAGAAAACCAAAAAAAATAGTTGTAGCTTTTTAGCTAGTTTACTTTCCATGTTGCAGTAGTAGTAATTAAAGAAAACCCAAAAAGATTTCTCGTTCTTCTTTTGCTTGCTGGGAGCTTTCCCGTGTAAATAGTTTTATTTCTTTTCTTTTCTTTGGGCGTCGAGAGGAGAAGACCATGATGAAAATGTTTAAGTGGCTCTCATATGCATTATTGTTGATTTAACCGGAGAGTCCATATTACCTTGTCTTCTCCTTTGTATTAAATGCTTGCAGGTTCCAGCTTAGTCCAATGCACGTGCATTATTATTATTATCCACACCGTTCGGTCATGCGAGTGAAAGGCAATAATGACGATATACGATGGATTGATTGAGATGAGAGAAGCTGGTATGAACTCGACCTATCTTGTATTTGTAAATATGATTAGTTCATCGTTCCTGATTCAGCCTATTATGAATGAAACATGTTTGCAATGACAATTAGAGATTATAGTTGCTTATGCCATGCTTAATTAGCTAGGAGTTTATAATGGTTTACCTTGCGTGCCAACATGCTAATAAAATGGTTGTGATGTGGTACGATAGGGTGGTATCCTCCTTTGAACGATTCGAGTGGCTTGACCTGGCACATGTTCACGCATGTAGTTGAAAAGAAAATCAACATAGCCTCTACGATATGTATGTTCATGGTGAATTATATCCTACTCATGCTTGCACTCAGTGTTGATTAATTTTAATGCATGTTCATGACTGTTGTCGCTCTCTAGTTGGTCGCTTCCTAGTCTCTTTCTAGCCTTCACTTGTACTAAGCGGGAATATTGCTTGTGCATCCACTTCCATAAACCCCAAAGTTATTCCATATGAGTCCACTATACCTTCCTATATGCGGTATCTACCTGCCGTTCCAAGTAAACTTGTATGTGCCAAACTCTAAACCTTCAAATGAAATTATGTTTTGTATGCTCGAATAGCTCATGTATCAGCTAGGGCTATCTATATCTTCCATGCTAGGTGGGTTATTCTCACGATGAGTGGACTCCGCTCATCATTCACGAGAAAATGGCCGGTAACCGGGATGCCCAGTCCCATGCTCAAATCAAATCAAAATAATTGCCAACAAAACTCCCCCAGGAATGTTGCTAGTTGGACGGCACCCGTTGTTTCGGACAAGCCGTGGAGTGTGATTGTTGGTGGAGGGGGAGTAAAAAACTTTACCATTCTGTTTGGGAACTGCTTATAATGTATGTAGCATGGAAGATATCGAGATCTCTTGGTTGTTATGTTGACAATGAAAGTATGCCACTCAAAATATTATTTATCTCTATTTCAAAACTCGAGCTCTAGCACCTCTACAAATCCCTGCTCCCTCTGCGAAGGGCCTATCTATTTAGTTTTATGTTGAGTCATCGTCCTCTTATTAAAAAGCACTAGTTGGAGAGCACCGCTGTCATTTGCATGCATTACTATTAGTTTATATTGAGTATGACTGTGACTGGATCTCTTTTACCATGAATTACAATGTGTAGTCAGTCCTTGATGTTCAGAGGTGCTCTGCATTTATGTTTTGCGGTCTCGGAAAGGGCTAGCGAGATACCATATCTTGTTATATCATATTATATTTGTTTTGAGAAAGTGTTGTCATCCGAGATTTATTATTATTGTTCGCTAGTTGATTATGCCATTGATATGAGTAAACATGAGACCTAAGTGTTATTGTGAATATGGTTAGTTCATAATCTTTGCTGAAAACTTGAATGCTGGCTTTACATATTTACAACAACAAGAGCAAACAGAGTTTGTAAAAGTTTTTCTTTATCAGTTTCAGTTTGTCAACTGAATTGCTTGAGGACAAGCAAAGGTTTAGGCTTGGGGGAGTTGATACGTTTCCATCGTATCTACTTTTCCAAACACTTTTGCCCTTGTTTTGGACTCTAACTTGCATGATTTGAATAGAACTAACCCGGACTGACGCTGTTTTCAGCAGAATTGCCATGGTGTTATTTTTTTGCAGAAATAAAAGTTCTCGGAATGACCTGAAACTTCACGGAAAATATTTTTGGAATTAATAAAAAATATTGGCAAAAGAATCAACACCAGGGGGTCCACACCCTGTCCACGAGGGTGGAGGGCGCGCCCACCCCCCTGGGGCGCCCCCCTGTCTCGTGGGCCCCCTGAGGCTCCACTGACCTCAACTCCAACTCTATATATTCACGTTCGGGGAGAAACAAATTAGAGAGAAGGATTCATTGCGTTTGACGATACGGAGCCGCCGTCAAGCCCTAATCTCTCTCGGGAGGGCTGATCTGGAGTCCGTTCAGGGCTCCGGAGAGGGGAATCCGTCGCCATCGTCATCATCAACCATCCTCCATCACCAATTTCATGATGCTCACCGTCGTGCGTGAGTAATTCCATCGTAGGCTTGCTGGACGGTGATGGGTTGGATGAGATTTAGCATGTAATCGAGTTATTTTTGTTAGGGTTTGATCCCTAGTATCCACTATGTTCTAAGATTGATGGTGCTATGACTTTGCTATGCTTAATGCTTGTCACTAGGGCCTGAGTGCCATGATTTCAAATCTGAACCTGTTATGTTTTCATGAATATATGTGAGTTCTTGATCCTATCTTGCAAGTCAATAGTCACCTACTATGTGTTATGATCCGGCAACCCCGAAGTGACAATAATCGGGACCACTCCCGATGATGACCGTAGTTTGAGGAGTTCATGTATTCACTAAGTGTTAATGCTTTGGTCCGGTACTCTATTAAAAGGAGGCCTTAATATCCCTTAGTTTTCAATAGGACCCCGCTACCACAGGAGAGTAGGACAAAAGATGTCATGCAAGTTCTTTCCCATAAGCACGTATGACTATATTCGAAATACATGCCTACATTACATTGATGAACTGGAGCTAGTTCTGTGTCACCCTATGTTATAACTGTTGCATGAGGAATCGCATCCGACATAATTATCCATCACTGATCCATTGCCTACGAGCTTTTCACATATTGATCTTTGCTTAGTTACTTTACTGTTGCCACTGTTACAATTACTATAAAGCTGCTACTGCTACTTTTGCCACCGTTACCGTTACTTCCATATTACTTTGCTACTAAATACTTTGCTGCAGATATTAAGTTTTTCAGGTGTGGTTGAATTGACAACTCAACTGCTAATACTTGAGAATATTCTTTGGCTCCCCTTGTGTCGAATCAATAAATTTGGGTTGAATACTCTACCCTCGAAAACTATTGCGATCCCCTATACTTGTGGGTTATCACACTACTGGTTGGAATAGCTTCTACCCATTTAGTAACATAATCAACGGCAACCAAAATATGTGTATACCCATTAGAGGAAGGAAAAGGTCCCATGTAATCAAATCCCCAAACATCAAATGGTTCAACAGCAAGTGAATAATTCATAGGCATTTCTTGACGCTTACCGATATTACCCATTCTTTGGCATTCATCACAAGATGAGACATACTTACGGGCATCCTTGAAAAGAGTAGGCCAATAAAATCCAGAATGCAATACCTTATGAGCAGTTCTATCTCCAGCATGGTGCCCTCCATAAGCTTCGGAGTGACATTTCCGTAGGATTTGTCCCTGTTCATGCTTAGGTACACAACGTCTAATAATACCATCCACTCCTTCTTTATAAAGATGTGGGTCATCCCAAAAGTAGTGTCTTAAATCATAGAATTTTTTTTTCTTTTGTTGGTTTGTAAAGCTAGGTGGTAAATATTTAGCAACAATATAGTTAGCATAATCAACATACCAAGCAGTACTATTAGCAACATTTATTGCAGCTAACTGCTCATCAGGAAAACTATCATCAATAGGTAGTGGTCATCAAGTACATTTTCAAGCCTAGACAAATTATCAGCTACGGGGTTCTCAGCTCCTTTCCTATCAATGATATGTAAGTCAAACTCTTGTAGCAAGAGAACCCATCAAATGAGTCTAGGTTTAGCATCTTTTTTTTCATAAGATATTTAATAGCAGCATGATCGTGTGAACAGTTACTTTGGAATCAACAATGTAAGATCTAAACTTATCACAAGCAAACACCACTGCTAGAAATTATTTTTCAGTAGTAGCATAATTTCGTTGACCACTGTCTAGAGTTTTACTAGCATAATGAATAACATTCAATTTCTTATCAACTCTTTGTCGTAGAACAGCACCAACAGCATAATCACTAGCATCACACATGATTTCAAAAGGTAAATTCCAATCAGGTGGTTGAACAATAGGTGCAGAAATCAAGGCTTTCTTAAGTGTTTCAAAGGCTTCAAAGGAATCATCATAAAAAACAAAAGGTATATCCTTTTGCAAAAGATTCGTGAGAGGCCTAGAAATTTTAGAGAAATCTTTAATAAACCTCCTATAGAAATCAGCATGACCTAGGAAACTACTGTTGACACACGAACACGTCACGTGTACCCTCGACGCCGGGGGTGATGCACCGCAGCTCACGTCGAAGGAGACCCGACAGATAGCGCGATACGCAAGACAGTCGGCGGGCGCTTTTGTAGACCCGAAACCCCGCACGCCCGGGAGGGACCCCGTTAGGGAGTGCGGCGGCTATGGGCTGCTCCAGGTCGACCTAATCGCCCCTAGAGCCTTGTGGATCGCTGCTCCCCAATACGACGAACGAACGAAGAACGAGAAAGAAAGATACAAGTGTAGGGGATAAAGATAAATGAACACAAAAGTGTAATAGATTGATTGGTTCGATTGGTGTTGTTCAACCGGCCGTCACCCCCAACATATATAAGAGGCGGCTGGACTTCCCGTACAAGTAAAGGATTCATCTAGGCTTTCCTTACACAAAAATTTACATCAATTCACGTCCGAGAGTCCTAGTTCTATTCCAACTGGGATTCAATCTGAATCTGGCTCAAACTCTGTCTTCCTTCTTGCATGGGCCGCCGAATTTGAATATGACCTCCGATCAAGACGGCCCAAATATCAAATTTGTGCGCCTCGACAAGATGAACAACTCTCGTGTTGATTACTTCTCCAAACAAGGCCATCTTGAAAACTTTATACGGTCATCTTTACCTTCTAGTCGGACTCGATCTTGCAGCAGACTCGGTTGTTCGAGCCTTGTAGTGAATTTGTAGGCTGTATCTATATCAGATGATGACGACTCCAAAACGAAAGTTGACCGTTTCGACGATACGCACAACTTCCGTGTTGAACACTTTTTCATCTGAGGTCACCTAGAAAATCTATCGGGCACACCTTCAGCTTCTGGTCGGAGCACATGGAATTCTCCACTCAGAAATTAGAGTCTTTCACTCGGATCGTCCGATTGGACTTTTTCACTCGGATGTTAGAATATTTCACTCAGATTTCCCGACTAGACTTCTTCACTTGGACAACAACTTTCACTAGGATGGTAAAATTTTCAATCGGAAGACAATCTTTCACTCGGAAGACTATATTTTCACCCGAAAGACTATAAGTTCACTCGAACGGCAAACTTTCACTCGATCGGTGAGTTTTCACTCGGACGGTAAGCTTTTCACTCGGATTTCCCGGCTGAAAACATAGCCTGATCTTGATTTGTGTCTCCAGATCTCATACGACCTCGGATTGAGACGAATTATATATGAAAATCGACCGGCTTGACGAGACGAAACTTTCCCATGTTGAAGGTTTTTAGATTCAAGGCCTTCTTGAGGGCCGAATTGCTCACGCATTGCATCAGACACTCATCAACATGTGTCTGATGTCGAGCATAATATTTTGGTCTCTGGTAGGGCCGGACCGTATTGACTGTAACTTTTGCATATGAACTCGGATTAAGATGACTTATATATCAAAATCGATCGCCTCAATGAGACGAAGACAATCCATGTAGAGTGCTCCTTCATCCGAGGTCGTCCTGAAGGCGTAACCGGCTGAAAAGCACTCGGAACATTAAATTTTGCCTCTCGGAGTATAGTTTCGGCCCTAAGATGGGGTCAGACGATGATAACCTAAACATCAAATTTGTTCCACTCGACGACATGAAACTTTTCATGCTGAAAACCCTTTCACTCGAGGCCATCTCATTTTCTTTTTATACCGTGCCAAAATCTGATGTCAACACATGCCCCCCTGTTTTCTGGCAGAGCTTGCCTGCCAGAAAATACTTTGTCCAAGCACGATGTCAACACCACATCGGATGTGCATGCTGAAGACAATAATTGTTATCGGCCACATGCTCGGGTTTGTTGCTGTTTGAGTAGAACCTTTTCAGATAATAGTCACCGGAGAGCAACAATTGGATGTCACGAATTCCTTCATGTAGGTCTCTCATGTCAATCCTGACTTGACTTTTATCCAAATACTCCATGGAGATATTAGAACCGTTCGGCAAAACAGGTTGCCGAAAGATTATGTCCATGCACCTCAAAGGAACCATCAACTATTCGGTGACTCACCTCACTGTTGATCAAATACTCCATCAAGTCTGCGCCGAAAAATGTCTGTCTCCTAGCTTGGATCCTGCAGATAATATAAACTTTCTCCAGCTAGCTATATGACTTGCACTAGATCCATCAGTGGCCGAGTCCACCGTGGAGTCAGCGGCAACTCGTGAGGTCAATGTTTGAGTGATTCGTCGATGCATATAAAGATAACATTTGTTGGACGGTTGGCAATGAATCATTGTGAACCTTGATGCACGCCACCCCTGCAGCGAAAAAGTCCTCTAGCCTGAATAGCACATCATATTCTGCTTGATTATTAGCATGTAAGCTCTAGTCGGCATGAAGTCTTCAAATCCAGCCTGTGAAGAAATATGTGAATAACGCCGACTCTGGGCGCTGCTAAACTAAATCATGAAAATAAACTCCACGGCACTTTGACTTGGCGTCCAGTGAGCGCCGACTAATAAATGTGATGTCACGCTCCTTTCTTTCGGTCTCCTGAGTCAACATTGCCTTGCTCCCCGAGTGAACAGATCTTCATTCATCTCGGTGACACACTTTCTCTGGATCCTGCGATAAACCAACAATATGAGTCGACAACTTTTGCTGCACTAGACCCTTTAGTGGCCGAATAATTAGTCGGCCTTTCAGTGTTGGCAAAACTAAGAATTGGCTTTGGGAATATGAGATACACCACAATGAACACAATTAGCCAGATGCCAGCTTTGTCAACACAATGTACTCTTAGGGTGATACGTAATTATCGGCCATACGTCCTTATCTCATAGGACCTGGAGAACCCGTCCACCAAAGTGTGAATAACCGAAATAATTCAGATGTTTTGGCTGGGGATAAGTTCCGGGACGCTGTCTTTGATGGAACAATTGAACAACATGGACAATGCACCATTTGGAGTTCCCTGTAGTGAGATTAAAACAGCCGACCCCGCTTGCCGGCTTCATACTTGTCCTCCTTTACTCCCGCCGGCTTCGCAACAGGAGATGTGATGTCGCTCTTGACTTGAGGATTTCCCTTAGGAAGCCAGACCATGTTCCTCTTCTCCAGCTCTTTGTCCCTAAGCCGATTCAGTTTCTTCTATTGTCAATATGGTAAGCCGAGTGGGCATCCCAGCTAGGACTTTGGTTTATGCACTGGCAAGTTCTTCTTGGCTTTGGACATCTCCGGCTTGGCCTGTCCAAACTCGGCGATTGGATCCTTGAAAGTTACTTGCTTCACTTTCTTGTTCTTAGTAGCCAACATAGACTCGGCTGGATTTTTCTCATCTGGAGTCGGATCTGAAATAGCACACTTGCGCCCATCCTTTTTTACTCGGTACACTTGCTGGACCACGTCCATCTTCTTTGACGACCCCTAGACCGATTCTTTTTGGTTGAATCGGTCTTTAACATGTGGTTGTTGAACAAATGATGATCCTCTCGGAGCTGCATAATTTTGGTGAGGTGGTTTAAAGTATGATGGATGGTGTGCCCTTGATTAATACTTGTCCCATGATTGATATGAATAATAGTCGGTAGGGGGAGGTATCCATGACATCGACATTGGTGGCCCAAAAGGAGGATATGGAGTCTTGCTCAACTTCTTCCTTCGCCAACCCCGATCTTCAGATTTATGCCTTGGGGGTGACTTCAATGCTTTTGTTTCACTCGGCCGATAAGCATTCTTTGCCTCACTTATCTTTTGATATTTTTCTAATAACTGCGTGAAAGTGACTTTCGGCTTTTTATCTTTGTGCTTACCATTGGCTTTGCATTCTTTAGTTGTGCATGCATCAGTCATTGAATTTTCTCGTTGCCCCCCAGTGCTAGATGTCGCCATTGTAGCTTTGATGGAATTCCCGTCTTCAAGATTGTTGTTGATGTACTTTTTAAACATATCCTTGCTCGAAGACTTGACCCCATCATCATTGGTGTGTACCTATTGACCTTTAGAAGAATCGGCTTGAGATAGCCGAGTCAACATTTGATCTCCATCAAGGCCAATCTGATCCGACTGGTCATATGATCATGCCTCAACAAACTCCAATCGTCTCGATTGTGCGGCTTGATGAATCACATTGCTGTCTTTGATATTCTCTTCAAACAAACATTGCAGTTGTTCTTGTCCTGATGGCTCGACATCGTGATCAATTATAATAGGATTAGTCGACGATGCACCAACGATGTGATCACTTATGCCCGGACTGAAGGTACATTGCTTGTCCATTAACTGATACTGTGATACTGGCTCTGGAACAAAACAATCGAGCAGTGCCGGCTTTGCGTCATCCGACTCAGCTATGCATTGATTTTCATCCTCTTTTCCCAATGCTTTTGAATCGGCTATCTCGAAGGACTTTGGACCTGGCTTTATGTTTCTGCAACCAAAATAATTACAGAATATACGTCTCATCTGAGACCAAATGTTAGCCAGGCATGAAACAAACAAAGTAGTCCATATGAATATAAAGTTCAGTTGGCATGACAGGAACAATTTTGGTTTTGATAAGTTGTCACTATTAGCCTCTGTGAATGATACCATGTGTTGACTATCATGATTAGTGACAAGATCATTCCTAACAAACAGATTACTCATTTCGGTTGGTCTTTCAAAATTAATTAGAATCTTATTAACAGGTGCATCAACAATATGATTTTGACCGAATCGAAAATTGAATAAACTATCTGCTAGGTGTACCTTTGTGAAAACGTTGGAAGGAGAAGATGGTTGCACCACTGGAACAATACCTTGCTCCACTTCTAAATAATTCTCCAACACCTCTTCCTCTTTTTCTGGATCTCATGCCTCATCACTCGGATTGCCTGAGTAGATTTCACTCGGATTGCTCGAGTAGATTTCACTGCCCGAGTATATCTCACTCGGATTGCCCGAGTAGATTTCACTCGGACGTTCTTCGTCAGTTGAATTTTGCTCGGCTGTATTTTCTTGTTCCTGATGTTCATCAATATCTTTAGCACAAAAATCATAGGGTAGCATGTAAGCCCCCTTACATCCAGAAAAATCGAGCACAACCAATTTGCTGTCTTTACCGTTCCTTTGCTCAGTGAAGCTTGCATCTTCTGTTTTGGTACAGTCGACAATAACTCGCATGATGCCCTCGGTATTAGCCGGTGATGCACTCGGATGGCTCGATGCACTCGGCTGGTATGATGCACTTAGTATGGACTCTATGCACTTGGTCGTAACCGTCTCAGTGCTCAATCCGGTTTCAACTGAATCCACCATCGTCTTCGCTTTAAAGGAATCTTTTGACTCGACTGTAGACGACTTAGTCATATTTGACTTGGTTTCAACCGAATCAACCATATTAGCCGAGCGAACCCTTTCTTGTTGATTTGCTTGCAAACCTTCAACATCGCAGAAGGGCCATAGTTGCTGCATGGAGGAAGGGACTTGATGTATTCTTGCAAATCTTCCTCTTCATGCCACTTCTTGCTTGCTTCATAAGCTTGTCGATATTCTGCTGGTAATTCTTCAAGAGTTGGCGTAGTAAAGCTGTCGACACCATTGCGTCTGAGCTTTGGCTTAGCCTTGTCCACACGGGCCATAAATTTTCTTTAAACTCGGCCCTACTTGGATCCGCTTGCCCACCAAAGCTTTTAGGATCTTTCGGCAATGAATTGATGTTGCCGAAATTTTGCGATTGTATAGGGGGTGTATAACATGCTGCAGTAATAGATGAAGACATATGCACTGTTGTTGAATATTTTCTCTCGCCAATTTGATCAATCGGCAACACTTCATCTTCATTCAAAACCCTAGCTCTTATTGCCTCATAATCAGGAACCAACCCCTTTTCATGCTGCTCAAGGCAAAGAGCACTAATCTTCTTATTTTGGGCTAAACTTTTTAATGCAGCCAGAGCCACCTCATCTCCTGCAATATTAGGCACATATGCTCCTGCAGAATCTCCATTCACTCGACCAAGGTGATCCGAGTCATGAATATTTTTAGTTTCATATGCCACTGAACAATTAATCTCACGAGGTGTAGTATATGATGATGTTTGAGGATAACCAGCCAAATAGCTAACAGAAGCACGGCCGATTCCCCCGTCCATCGACATGTTTGGGGATGAACCCGCATATCGCGAGTCGGTTGCCGATGGATAAAATTGTGAGACGCCCTCCTGTACATGAGGTGTCATATATTGATCACTCAAACAAATCGTGTTGTTCACCGGCATATTGAAAGATGTTGCCGATGCACGAAAGTTCAGACTCATAAGTTGCATGTCGCGATTCGGTAAATTCCAAGTTTCTCCAACGGAATACTATTCGGCCTTTGCTCGTTAGGGCTAGCCGACATGACATGTCCATTGAAAGATCTAGCAACATCAACATAATGGCTATTTGCATCCATGTAAGGAGATTGATGATACATGTTACCATTGTAGATTGCAGCCGCTTGATGACGCTCTCCAGTAGCAAGAATAGGCTGGAGACTTTTCAAAGCTTCGTCCCCAGCAGAGTCGCCAAAAAGTGTGTTGACACATGAACACATCACGTGTACCCTCGACACCGGGGGTGATGCACCGCAGCTCATGTCGAAGGAGACCCGACCGATAGCGCTATACACAGGACAGTCGACGGGCGCTTTTGTAGACCCGAAACCCCGCACACCCGGGAGGGACCCCGTCAGGGAGTGCGGCGGCTATGGGCTGCTCCAGGTCGACCTAATCGCCCCTAGAGCCTCGTGGATCGCTGCTCCCCAATACGAAGAACGAACGAAGAACGAGAAAGAAAGATACAAGTGTAGGGGATAAAGATAAATGAACACAAAAGTGTAATAGATTGATTGGTTCGATTGGTGTTGTTCAATCGGCCGTCACCCCAAACATATATAAGAGGCGGCTGGACTTCCTGTACAAGTAAAGGATTCATCTAGGCTTTCCTTACACGAAAAATTACATCAATTCACGTCCTAGAGTCCTAGTTCTATTCCAACTCGGATTCAGTCTGAATCTGGCTCAAACTCTATCTTCCTTCTTGCGCGGGCCGCCGAATTTGAATATGACCTCCGATCAAGACGGCCCAAATATCAAATTTGTGCGCCTCGACAAGATGAACAACTCTCGTGTTGATCACTTCTCCAAACAAGGCCATCTTGAAAACTTTATACGGTCATCTTTACCTTCCAGTCAGACTCGATCTTGCAGCAGACTGGGTTGTCCGAGCCTCGTAGTGAATTTTCAGGCCGCATACTATCTCAGATGATGACGACTCCAAAACAAAAGTTCACCGCTTCGACGGTACGCACAACTTCCATGTTGAACACTTTTTCATCCGAGGTCATCTAGATAATCTTTCGGGCACATCTTCAGCTTCTGGTCGGAGCACTTGGATTTCTCCACTCAGAAATTAGAGTCTTTCACTCAGATCGTCCAATTGGACTTTTCTCGGATGTTAGAATATTTCACTCAGATTTCCCGACTAGACTTCTTCACTTGGACGGCAACTTTCACTAGGATGGTAAAATTTCAATCGGAAGACAATCTTTCACTCGAAAGACTATATTTTCACTCGAAAGACTATAAGTTCACTCGGACGGCAAACTTTCACTCGATCGGAGAGTTTTCACTCGGACGGTAAGCTTTTCACTCAGATTTCCCGACTGAAAACATAGCATGATCTTGATTTGTGTCTCCAGATCTCATACGACCTCGGATTGAGACGATGAAAATCGATCGGCTCGACGAGACGAAACTTTCCCATGTTGAAGGTTTTTAGATTCAAGGCCTTCTTGAGGGCCGAATTGCTCACGCATTGCATCAGACACTCATCAACATGTGTCTGATGTCGAGCGTAATATTTTGGTCTCTGGTAGGGCCGGACCGTATTGACTGTAACTTTTGCATATGAACTCGGGTTAAGATGACTTATATATCAAAATCGATCGCCTCAATGAGACGAAGACAATCCATGTAGAGTACTCCTTCATCCGAGGTCGTCCTGAAGGCGTAACCAGCCCAAAAGCACTTGGACAATTAAATTTTACCACTCGGAGTATAGTTTCGGCCCCTAAGAAGGGGTCAGATGATGATAACATAAACATCAATGTTGTTCCACTCGGCAATGTGAAACTTTTCATGCTGAAAACCCTTTCACTCGAGGCCATCTCATTTTCTTTTTATACCGTGCCAAAATATGATGTCAACAACTACGAATACCTTTGATATCTTTAGGACATGGCATTTTCTCAATAGAATCAACCTTAGCTTTATCCACTTCAATGCCCTTCTTAGAAATTTTATGACCCAGCACAATACCTTCATTAACCATAAAGTGGCACTTCTCCCAATTCAAGACAAGATTTGTTTGTTCACATCTCTGCAAAACCTGATCAAGATTGCTTAAACAATCATCAAAAGACTTCCCATAAACAGAGAAATCATCCATGAAAATCTCAACAACCTTTTCACAAAAATCAGAGAATATAGCAGTCATACATCTTTGAAAGGAAGCAGGTGCATTACATAAACCAAAAGGCATCCGTCTATAAGCATAAGTTCCAAAGGGACAAGTAAAAGTAATCTTTTTTTGATCAGGTGGAGAAACATGTATTTGTGAAAAACCAGAATATCCATTTAGGAAGCAAAAATGTGTGTGCTTAGATAATCTTTCAAGCATTTGATAGTTAAAAGGCGGAGGGTAATGATCTTTTCTAGTTGCTTTATTTAATTTTCTAAAGTCAATTACCATTCTATAGCTTGTAACAATTCTTTGTGGGATAAGTTCAATTTTATCATTAGGAACAACAGTGATACCTCCTTTCTTGGGAACACAATGAACAGGACTTACCCATCTACTATCAGCTATAGGATAGATTATACCTGCTTGCAGAAGTTTTAATATTTCCGTTCTTACCACTTCTTTCGTCTTTGGATTTAACCGACGTTGGTGATCAACAACGGGTTTAGCATTAGGCTCCATATTAATTTTGTGCTGACATAGAGTGGGACTAATGCCCTTTAAATCATCAAGAGTATATCCGATAGCAGCTCGGTGCTTCCTTAGAACTTTGAATAATCTTTCTTCTTCATGTCCTGAAAGGTTAGCACTAATAATAACAGGATATATCTTTTTCTCATCAAGATAAGCATATTTCAAAGTGTCTGGCAATTGTTTCAATTCAAACATAGGATCACCTTTAGGTGGAGGAGGACATCCTAGAGTTTCAATAGGCAAATTGTTTTTAAGCAGAGGACGTTGTTCAAAGAAAATATCATCTATTTCATTTGTTTCTCGCATATGTAAATCATTTTCATGGTCTAGCAAATATTGTTCCAAAGGATCAGTTGGCGGTACAGCAATAGAAGCAAGACCAATTAATTCATCCTTATTAGGTAATTCTTTTTCATGATGCTTTTTACTAAACTTGGAAAAATTAAACTCATGAGATTTATAACCAAAACTGACACCGACAGTCTGTTTCTTGAAGTCTATCTTAGCATTAACAGTGTTTAAGAAGGGTCTACCAAAAATAATGGGACAAAAGCTATCTTGTGGGGAACCAGGAACAAGAAAATCAGTAGGGTATTTTATTTTTCCACACAAGACTTCAACATCTCTAACAATCCCAATTGGTGATATGGTGTCTCTATTGGCAAGTTTAATAGTAACATCTATTTCTTCTATCTCTGTGGGTGCTATGTCATTCATAATTTCTTGATATAGAGTGTAAGGGATAGCACTCTCACACTAGCACCTATGTCACATAAACCATGATAACAGTGATCTCCTATTTTAACTGAGATGACGAGCATGCCAACAACAGGTCTATGTTTATCCCTTTTATCGGGTTTGGCAATTCTAGCAGCTTCTTCACAGAAGTAAATAACATGCCCATCAACATCTTCTTCCAAGAGATCTTTAACAATAGCAATACTAGGTTCTACTTTAATTTGCTCATCAAGTTTAGGTGTTCTAACATAGCTTTTGTTGACCACAGTTGAAACTTTAGCATGTTCCTTTATCCTAATAGGGAAGGGTGGTTTCTCAATGTAAGCAGTAGGAACAACTGGGTTAACATTATAAAGTACGGTTTCTTCTTTAACTGGTACTGGTTCTTTAATTTCTTCTTTAACAGGTAGATGATATTTAAACCACTTATGTTTAGGGAGATCAACATGAGTAGCAAATGATTCACAAAAGGAGGCTACTATCTCAAAGTCAATCCATATTTAGTGCTAAACTTCTGAAAAGCATCGGTATCCATAAAAGATTTAACACAATCATACTTAAGTTTAATACCTGACTCTTTACCTTCATAAAGTTCCCAATCTTCAGAGTTGCGTTTAATTCTTTCCAAAAGATCCCACCGGAATTCAATAGTTTTCTTCATAAAAGAACCAGCACAGGAAGTATCAAACATGGTTTGATCATTATGAGAAAGTCGAGCATAAAAGTTCTGGATAATAATTTCTCTTGGGAGCTCATTATTGGGGCATGAATATAACATTGACTTAAGCATCTCCCAAGCTAGAGCGATACTTTCTCCTTCACGAGGCCAAAAATTATATATATAATTCCGATCATGGTGAACTAGATGCATAGGATAATTTTTTTATGGAACTCCAATTTCAAGAGATTCCAATTCCATAATCCAATATCATCACATAGCCTATACCATGCCAATGCTTTTCCCTTCAAAGATAAAGGGAAAACCTTCTTCATAACTTCATCTCCGGGTAAACCTGCAAGCTTGAACAATCCACAAATTTGTTCAACATATATCAAGTGCATATCAGGATATTCGGTTCCATCTCCTGCATAAGGATTAGCTAGCAGTTGTTCTATCATACTCGAAGGAATTTCATATTCAATATTTTTAGTAGGTGCAGTAGGTTGAGGGGTAACTAATTGTGGTTCCGGTCGAGGTGAGGATACCCCAAACAAACCCCTCAAAGGATTGTTCTCCATAGTAACAAGTGACAATAAATTTCAGCACACTATATAAATGTTTCCTTACCAAATTCCACTTACCAAAGGCACTTCACTCCCTGGCAACGGCGCCAGAAAATAGCCTTGGTGACCCACAAGTATAGGGGGTCAATTGTAGCTCTTTTCGATAAGTAAGAGTGTCGAACCCAACAAGGAGCAGAAGGAAATGACAAGTAGTTTTCAGTAAGGTGATGTCTGCAAGTGCTGAAATTGTAAGTAGCAAGTAGTTTGATAGCAAGGTAATTTGTAACGAGCAAGTAAAGGTAACGGTAACAAAAGTGCAGCAAGGTAGCCTAATCCTTTTGAGGCAAAGGACAGGCCAAAACGTTCTCTTATGATAAGCAAAGTGTTCTTGAGGGTACACGGGAATTCCATCTAGTCACTTTCATCATGTTGATTCGATTTGTGTTCGCTACTTTGATAATTTGATATGTGGGTGGACCGGTGCTTAGGTGATGTTCTTACTTGAACAAACATCCTACTTATGATTAACTCTCCCACAAGCATCCACAACTACGAGAAAAGTATTAAGAATAAATTCTAACCATATCATTAAACTTTTGGGTCCAATCGGTCCCTTACGGGATAGCGCATAAACTGGGGTTTAAGCTTCTGTCACACTCGCAGCCAACCATCTAATTGCTACTCCACAATGCATTCCCTTAGGCCCAAGTATGGTGAAGTATCATGTAGTCGACGTTCACATGACACCACTAAGGGAATAACAACATACATACTATCAAAATATCGAACACATATCAAGTTCACATGATTACTTTCAACATGATTTCTCCCGTGACATCAAGAACACAAGTAACTACTCACAAGTGATAAACATGCTAATGACCAGAGGGGTATTAAATAGCATAAAAGATCTGAACATATAATCTTCCACCAAATAAAACATCTAGTGATCAACTACAAGATGTAATCAACACTACTAGTCACCCACAAGCACCAATCTATAGTTCCGGTAACAAGATTGAACACAAGAGATAAACTAGGGTTTGAGAGGAGTTGGTGCTGTTGAAGATGTTGATGAAGATTGCCCTCCCCGAGATGGGAGAGTTGTTGGTGATGATGATGACGATGATTTCCCCCTCCGGGAGAGAAGTTCCCCCGGCGGAATCGCTCCGCCGGAGGGCAAAAGTGCTCCTGCCCAAGTTCCGCCTCGAGGCGGCGGTGCTTCGTCCTGAAATTCCTCTCCTTATTTTTTTTTCTAGGTCAAAATGACTTATATACCAGAAGATGGGCACTGGAGGTGGGCCTGGGTGAGCACAACCCACCAGGGCGCGCCTGGGCTCTCTGGTGCGCCCAGGTGGGTTGTGCCCACCTGGTGGGCCCCTATGGTAGTTATTTGCTCCAGTATTTCTTAAATATTCCATAAAAAATCTCCGTGAAGTTTTAGCTTGTTTGGAATTGTGCAGAATAGGTGGCCTGGCGTAGCTTTTCCAGGTCCAGATTTCCAGCTGCCGGAATCCTCCCCCCTTATTGGTTCCTTGAAAAATATGAGAGAAAAGGCATTAGAGTTACTCCAAAAAGGATTATTATGGATAAAATCATTATAAATAATAGTAGGAAAACGTGATGCAAAATGGACGTATCAGATATGAGTCTTTGCTTTTAGTTTTCCACAATCATCCTTGCTGTACACACCTTTTGAGAGGGACACACATTAATCATGAATTTATTAGAATGCTCTATGTGCTTAACTTATATCTTTTGCGGTAGGCAATATGCTCTAGTGAATCACTTATATCTTTTTAGAGCACGGTGGTGGCTTTATTTTATAGAAATTGTTGAACTGTCATGTTTCACTTATATTATTTTGAGAGTCTTAAACAGCATGGTAATTTTCTTAGGTTATGAATTTAGTCCTTATATGATGGGCATCCAAAAAGGATATAATAAAAACTTTCATATAAAGAGCATTGAATAGAAGAGAAGTTTGATTCCTTGCATTTGTTTTGAGATATAAAGATGGTGATATTAGAGTCATGCTAGTGAGTATTGAGTAGTTTGTGATTCCCGTAGCATGCACGTATGGTGAACTGTTATGTGATGAACTCGGAGCATGATTTAGTTTTTGATTGTCTTCCTTATGAGTGGCGGCCGGGGACGAGTGATGGTCTTTACCTACCAATCTATCCCTCTAGGAGGATGCATATTAGTACTTTGTTTCGATGGCTAATAAACTTTTGCAATAAGTATGTGAGTTCTTTATGACTAATGTTGAGTCCATGGATTATACGCACTCTCACCCTTCCAACATTGCTAGCCTCTCTAATACCGCGCAATCTTCGCCGGTGCATTAAACCCACATATACCCTTGCTCAAAACAGCCACCATACCTACCTATTACGGCATTTCCATAGCAATGCCGAGATATATTGCCATGCAACTTCCACTGTTTCGTTTATTATGACACACACCATCATTGTCCTATTGTTGCATGAGGCATTCATATAGAGTCATATTTTGTTCTAGCATTGAGTTGTAATTCTTGAGTTGCGAGTAAATAAAAGTGTGATGATCATCATTATTGGAGCATTGTCCCATGTGAGGAAGGATGATGGAGGCTATGATTCTCCCATAAGTCGAGATGAGACTATGGACTTAAAATTAAAAAAAGGCCAAAGATCCCAAAAAAAATTATAAAAAAAGGAGGCCAAAGAGCCCAAAAGACAAAAAAGGAAAAAGAAGAGAAGAAAAAAATGAGAGAAAAAGAGAGAAGGGACAATGTTACTATACTTTTTCCACACTTGTGCTTCAAAGTAGCACAATGTTCTTCATGATAGAGAGTCTCCTATTTTATCACTTTCATATACTAGTGGGAATTTTTCATTATAGAACCTGGCTTGTATATTCCAATGATGGGCTTCCTCAAATTGTCCAAGGTCTTCATGAGCAAACTAGTTGGATGCACACCCACTCAGTTTCTTTTTGAGCTTTCATACACTTAACTTATAGGTCCAGTGCATCTGTTGCATGGCAATCCCTACTCACTTGCATCGATATCAATTGATGGACATATCCATAGTCCATTAACTTGCCTAGTTGATGTGAGACTTTCTCCTTCTTTTTGTCTTCTCCACAACCACCATATTCTATTCCACCTATAGTGCTATATCCATGGATCACGCTCATGTATTGCATGAAAGTTGAAAAGGTTTGAGAACACTAAAAGAATGAAACAATTGCTTGGCTTGTCATCAGGGTTGTGCATGATTAATATTGACCATATGATTTTGTAGGGATAACTTTTTTTGGCCATATTATTTTGGGAAGACACGATTGCTTTATTAGTATGCTTGAAGTATTATTGTTTTTATGTCAATATTAAACTTTTGTTTTGAATCTTATGGAACATTCATGCCACAATAAAGAAATTACATTGATAAATATGTTTGGTAGCATTCCACATCAAAAATTCTGTTTTTATCATTTACCTACTCGAGGACGAGCAGGAATTAAGTTTGAGGATGTTTCCTACGTCTGCAACGTATCTATAATTTTTGATTGTTCCATACTATTATATTATCTATTTTGGATGTTTTATATGCATTAATATGCTATTTTATATTATTTTTGGACTAACCTATTAACCTAGTGCCCAGTGCCAACTGCTGCTTTTTCCTTGTTTTTGCCTTTTAAGATAGGAATATCCAACGGAGTCCAAACGGAATAAAACTTTTGCGATGATTTTTCTTGGACCTGAAGACATCCACGGAGCTTCGAGAGGGGGCCAGAAGAGTCCCGAGGGCCCCACAAGTCCTGAGGGCGCGCCCAAGGGGGCGACCCCCTGGCTTGTGGGTCCCATGGGAGTCCTCCACCCCTAATTCTTGGCCTATAAATTCCAAAATATTCCCAAACCACCAGAGGCATCCACCAAAATACTTTTCCACCACTACAAGCCTCTGTTCCCGTGAGATCCCATCTTGGGGCCTTTTCCGGCGATCTATCAAAGGGGGATTCGATCATGGAGGGCCTCTACATCAACCTTGTTGCCCTACCGATGATGCGTGAGTAGTTCACCACAGACCTACGGGTCCTGTAACACCCAGGTGTAATGGTGCTATAGTAATCCATGAGATCAAGCTAATCATTCTTCTATAATAGTGCTTAGCCACTTTGATCAATATTCCTTTTCTAATTCCAGTTGAATTCAATTCCAAATTATGGGTGAAATTAAAAAATGCTCAAACATGAAAACTAAAATGTTCATCATGTGGAAAGTATTCTTCTGGTAATATTGGTGGTGAACCAACATTTTTTCAAAGTGGTTTAATGCCCTAAAGTAATTAAAACAGTGGCCTAAACAATTATTTAAATGCATTTAAAATAAGAAATAAATGCAAATTATTTTATTAATGTGCCAAGTTATTTGTGGCAGTGGCCTATCTACTAATACTAATTTTGGGGGTTAGTCCATATTTTATAAAACCTAAAATAAAATAAAACTATTTAGAAAACAGAAAAGATTTTAAAAATAAAATGCAAAAGAAAAAGGGAGGGAGAGAGAGCAACCCCTCCCTGGACCGAACCCACCTGGGCCGGCCCGCAAGGCCCAGCCGCGCCTACCTAACCCTTCCCCACACCCCTGCTACCCACTCTCCTCGTTCCCCCCACCGCCGTCCTCCTCGCCTCCTCCCCCTCCCGAACTAGGCGCCTCGCCGCGGCACCCCGACGACGCCACCGCCTCGACCCGCCGTTGTCGGCCACCTCCTCGCGCCCGCTGCCATCCCCCTGCATCGGACGGTGAGGCCACGGCCTCCCCTTCTATCCCCTGCTCGCGGTCCCTCGCGCCCGGCCGCGTCCCTCCCGCTGATGTAGCCGCCCGCAGTCCCTGCGGCCTGATTCCCGCGCCCCGCGCCCGTGGCAGCCCCACGCGCCCTTCCGCTCACCCGCTGCCGTGCCTCCGCCTCGCCTGGCCACATCGGCCGTGCACGTCATCGTCGTCCACTCGCGCGACACCGCGCCTGGCGCTGCTCACCGCCCACACCGCGCCCACTTTCCCTGACCGTGCCGCTGCACTACCGCGCGTGCTCGCCGCTGCTGCGCCGGACCACGCCGCCTACAGCCGCCGCGCCCGCGGCCGCCTCGCGCGCCCCGCTCCCGCAACGCCTACCGGTGGCCGCCCTCCGCGCTTGCCGTTGGCCGCCGCACCTCGGCACCTGCCTCCGGCCGACGCCCGCACGGCCTCTGGCCGCCGGCGTCCACGCCCGCGCGCGCCACGCTGACGTGGCGGGGCGAGGCCCCTCCCAGTGCCACTGACAGCGGGCCCCATGGCCCCAGTTGACTGGTCAACTGACCCAGTTGGCCGGCTGACTAGGCAGTTGACCCAGGTCAACAGGGGCCCATTGGTCAGCCTCTGGTGCTCCTATGTGTGCACTGCACCGGGTGCACCTAGTATTTAGTTGTTTTTTTAATAAAATGAAATAAATCCAAAAAAATTAGAAAATCTTTTAAAAACTTTGGAAAATCTTATAAAATAATCCGTAACTCGGATGAAAATGTTTTGTACATGAAAGTTGCTCAGAACGACGAGACGAATCTGGTTACGCAGCCCGTTCGTCCGCCACACATCCCTAGCATAGAGAACACGCAACTTTCCCCTCCGGTTCGTCTGTCTGAAAACGCGAAACACCGGGGATACTTTCCCGGATGTTTTTCCCCTTCGCTGGTATTCCCTATCCCGGCGTTAGATCACCTCTAGCACCGTGTATTGCCATGTTATGCTTTGTGATACTTTGATTGCTCTGTATTTATTGTGTTCCGCCTTCGTTACTTCTTTCCGGTAGACCCCGAGACCGTTGCCGGTACCCCTGTGATCGACTACATCGACGATGAACCCTTCTTGCCAGAGCAACCAGGAAAGCCCCCCCCCTTTGATCATCCCGATATTGCCCATTTCCATTCTCTCATGCTTGCATTAGATTTTGCTACTGTTATTGTTTGCTCCTATTCTGATGCATAGCCTGCTTTTGTAATCAGCTTATTGTTACCTTACTGCTTATCCTAAACTGCTTAGTATAGTTTGGTTAGTGATCCATCAGTGGCTCCACCTTGTCCTTGTTGCCCCTGCTTCATCATCGACGACTCGATCAACGTGATCGACGACCAGAGCCCGACACCGCACATCACCCCCCCTTAGTTGTATAACTCTGCATAGTTACTATCGAGTGCCGAGGGTGACACCACTTACATCACTCCTGATGGGATCTCTGTAGTGTAGTTGTTCGGTCGTAGTCATCGAGGGTGATTTCCTCTTTAACCACTCCCGATACGACTCTGTCATGCAACCCCTCAAGTGTGAACCTCGAGGGTGGTTCCTCTTACGTTCACCTTGATGATTACATCGAGTGGAATCCACCGAGGGTGGTTCCTCAGGGTTCCCCTTGGTGTTAGACACACAGTTACTATGGTTACTATGACTATACACTGAACCATGTTACTAAAGACGGGTCGGCCCTGAGGGGTACCCGCACGAGCTTAATTGCGAGTGATGTGGAGTCGGGTGGACCTGGAAGGTGCCCGCGAGATAATTACGAGGCGTGGCCGGGCATTCCTAGCCCTTGCCGCAAGTCCTCAAGACGGGGCGACGAGGTCACATCTTTCGTGAGTCTCTGCTTGTTACCGCGCGTTCCTAATCCACTACGATTTGGATATTTGATCCGAGGGGCCTCTGGCCTGATAGCACTAACCATCACGTAGGCATAGTATGGGCATTCTGCATCATATGCATCAGCCGAAGCTTAATAGACGTCAGCGACTGAGCGGCGCGCGCCGGGTTGGACTGCGTAAGCACCTGCCTTGTTGAAGGACGTTGCTAGGTCTGCTCACCGGCCGCGTACACAATGTGCAGGAGTTCCCGGGGAGATGGCCCATGACCCCTGGGGGCATAGGTTTAGTCCGGCGTGCTGACATCTCTATTAAGCCTAGGTCGGGTTGCGGCGTATTGTTTGGCCGAGGCCGGGCATGACCCAGGAAAGCGTGTCCGGCCAGAGTTAATCGAGCGTGGTGGGTAAGTTGGTGCAACCCTGCAGGGAAGAAAACATCTATCGATAGCCTGTCCTACGGTAACGGACACTTGGATCTGTATCCCGATCGATACAACTAGAACTGGATACTTGAGTTGAGAAATGGTTTGTGATGAGAAATGGATAGTATGGCTCTGGGATTTCTTTCTCGCAGGGGGGTCGAGGAAGGATCTCTGGCCGAGTTTGATAACACTACTACTACTTTACTTTATGCTACTCTACTCCCTCCTGTTGCTGCAAGATGGTGGTTTCCAGAAGATGCTAGTCTTCGATAGGACTAGCTTCTCCCCTCTATTCTGGCATTTCTGCAGCCCGGTCCACATATACAGTCTTCCTTTGATAATGTTGCATATGTAGTGTAGATCCTTGCTTGCGAGTACTTTGGATGAGTACTCACGATTGCTTTGCTTCCTCTTTTCCCCCTTCTTTCTTCTTTCTGGTTGTTGCAACCAGATGGTGGAGCCCAGGATCCAGACGACACCACCGACGACTACTACAACCCCGAGGGTGCCTACTACTACATGGTGGCCGCCGACGGCCAGGAGTAGTTAGGAGGCTCCCAGGCAGGAGGCCTTGCCTTTTCGATCGATGTTGCTTTTGTGCTAGCCTTCTTAAGGCATGCTTGTCTAACTTATGTCTGTACTCAGATATTGTTGCTTCCGCTGACTCTTGTGTATTCGAGCTTATGTATTCGAGCCCTCGAGGCCCTGGCTTGTAATATAAAGCTTGTATTATTTTAATTTGTGTCTAGAGTTATGTTGTTATATCTTCCTGTGAGTCCTTGATCCTGATCGTACACATTTGCGTGTATGATTAGTGTACGATTGAATCGAGGGCGTCACAAGTTGGTATCAGAGCTGACTGCCTGTAGGTAGCCCCCTTTCCAACTCCTTGCCCGAAGTTGAGTCTAGTCAGTACAAAAACTTTTACTAACATTGCTGTGTGGCTTACGGGCCCACGTCGCCATATGGGTGGTATTAGGATATTTTACTCCTCGTCTATACTCTGGGACTCTGATCTCTCTTCTATTCGGGTTAAACGAATTTACTAACTCTAACATTAGGATCACGTGGGCACATTCACCCCAAAGTTGGATAAGCCATAGCTATTCCTTAGAATAGTATTTTGAATAGTACACACACCGTCGTGTTGACTATGTGGTATCCATATTACCTCTTTCACTATGCATGTTTCATCATGAATGATCCTTTATCTTTGCAAATGCTCAATGCTGAACTACCCTGTTACATGTTAGCAGGATGGTTAGACCCGCTGGTCGTGGCCGTGGTGCCAACGATCCACCACCGCCCGAATTCTTTGCCGGAATGATGCAACAGTTTGAGCTGAACCGCCAGTTCATGGAAGGAATGATGGCTCAGTTTCCTTGTCCGAATATGAATTAGCAGCCAGCCCCAGTTACTCTGCAGGACTTCATGCGCCTCAACCCGACCATCTACCGCAGCTCAACTCAGCCCCTTGATGCTGATGACTGGCTCCGCGACATCACATATGAAATGGAGTCCGCTAGTGTTGCCCCTGCCAGCTATGTCACCTTCGCATCCTTCTTCCTCAAGGGTTCCGCTGCTCAATGGTGGGACAGCCACAGGCGTACCCTACCTGCTTGAACGGTCATCACTTGGCCGGATTTCCAAGCTGCCTTCCGTGCCCGCTTCATTCCTCAGGGAATCTTGGACAGGAAGAAGCGCGAGTTTTGCAACCTCACCCAAGACAACAAGACAGTTGATGCTTACCAGCGGGAATTTCTGGACTTGTCACGTTATGCTGAAGAAGACATTGCAACTGATGCTCGTAGGCAAGAAAAGTTTCGTGACGGACTTCACCCTGATATCAAGCTAGCTTTGCTCGTTCACGACTTTGCCGACTTCGCCACCTTGGTGAACAAGGCTATTTAGGTTGAGACTGGTCTCCAGGAACACCAGGGATCCCTTAGGCGTAGTCGCGACGCTGGCTCATCTTTGGGCCTGTCAGCGCAGAAGCGTCGGATATGGATTCCCCACAGCATGTATTGTCCAACTACACCTGCACCAAGACAGTCCTATGCTACACCTCGTCTGCCTCCTCCACCGCAGAGGCAACCTCTTCGAGCTGTACCACCCCAAGCTCCTGCTCCCAATCCCAACGATGGTCTGTGCTTCAAGTGTGGCCTTCCCGGTCACCGTTCTAGGAATTGTCCTCAAAATCAGAGTCAGTTGGCTCTGCCTTCTAATGCTCATGGTAACAATAAACCCCGCAATGATAATGCCCGACCTTATGGTCATGGGCAGGCTAACAACATTGATCTGAATGAAGCTCAAGACCAGCCTGCTACTGTGATGGGTACTCTCCTTGTTAATTCAGTATCGGCTTCTGTTTTATTTGATTCAGAAGCATCACATTCTTTTATGTCAGAAAAGTTTGCATACACACACGACATACGATGCGAGGCCATGAACACTCCGATAGTGGTACGCACCCCTGCGGGCCGATGTCAAACTACCATGATTGGTCGCGACGTTCCCGTTGAGATTGAAGGGTTGGAGTTCCTTGTTTCTCCCATTATTCTGGAGTCTTCCAATTTTGACCTCATTCTGGGGATGGATTGGTTGAAAGCACATACGGCTTCTATCGTTTGCGCCACTAAAACCGTCCACCTTCTACACCCTTCAGATGAGATAGTAAGCTACCATGCTTAGCTTGTTCAAAACGCTGAAGCACGACTTTATGCCTTGAATGCGTTGAATGCAGCACCTCTTGAGGGAATTGAAAAGATTCCAGTCGTTCGCGACTTCCAAGACGTCTTCCCAGAACCAGGCACCGTTCCTATCGCCAAACGACCCTACAAGATGCCGCCTCATGAACTCCTTGAACTTAAGGAGGAAATCGACAAATCTCTTCGCAGTGGTTTCATTCGTCCAAGTTCCTCTGCTTGGGGAGCACCTTCTCTCTTTGAGAAGAAGAAGGATGGATCGAATCGTTTGGTCCAAGACTACTGTCCTATCAACCAAGCTACAATTCATAACAAATATCCCCTTCCTCGGATCAATGATCTGTATGATCAACTGGCTGGTTCATCAATATTCTCTAAACTCGACTTGAGGTTGGGTTACCACCAGATCCGTGTTCGTGAAGAGGATATTCCAAAGACCGCCTTCGTTACTCGATATGGTTCATATGAGTACACCGTCATGTCATTCGGTTTAACCAATGCTCCAGCTACATTCTCTCGTCTAATGAACTACATATTCATGGATTACCTCGACAAGTTTGTCGTAGTCTATCTGGATGATATCCTGGTATATTCGAAGAACAAAGAAGAACATGTTGAACATCTTCGACTTGTTCTAGAGAAGCTTCGAGAACATCAACTTTATGCCAAGTATTCCAAGTGCGAATTCTGGTTACCCGAAGTCACCTACCTTGGTCATGTCATCTCCAAGGATGGTATTGCCGTCAACCCAGAGCGCGTTCAGGCTATTCTTGACTGGACCCCTCCGAAGACTGTCAAGCAAGTCAGGAGCTTCCTCGGACTAGCCAGCTATTGTCGTCGGTTTGTCGAGAACTTCTCCAAGAACGCCAAGCCACTGACCAATCTGCTACACAAAGGCGTTAAGTTTGATTGGACTGAAAAGTGTCAGGAAAGTTTCCAGGCACTCAAGGACAAGCTGACTTCTGCCCCAGTGCTTGCTCCCCCTGATTCTCGCAAGGATTTCATCATCTATTGCGACGCTTCACGTCAAGGATTAGGCTGCGTCCTAATGCAAGAGCACAGAGTGATTGCTTATGCCTCCCGTCAAGTGCGTCCTCATGAAGAGAACTGCCCAGTTCATGAGCTCGAGCTTGCTGCGGTTATCTATGCACTGAAGCTGTGGCGACAATACCTTCTCGGTAATCGTTGTGAGATCTTCACCGATCATCAGAGTCTGAAGTACCTGTTTACTCAGCCAGATCTGAACCTCCGTCAGCAACGATGGATGGAAGCTATTGCTGACTACAACTGCGGTATATCCTATACCCCTGGTAAGGCTAATGTAATGGCCGATGCCCTGAGCCGTAAGTGTTATTGCAACAATCACATGGTCTTCAAAGCTCAACCCCTCCTTTATGAAGAACTTTGCAAGCTGAACCTTCAACTAGTTCCACAGGGTTCTCTGAATAACCTTGTCCTGGAACCAACTCTTCTCAAAGCTATTAAGTCTGCACAAGCCAAAGATGCTCATGTTGATTTGATGAAAAAGGATCTTGCCTTAGAGAAATCCAGAGATTTCTCACTTGGTGAAGATGGAACCTTATACTTTAGAGATCGTATAGTAGTACCCCAGTTCGAGCTTATGACCGAGAAGGTGATGAAAGAAGCACATGACACCCCTCTCTCTATTCATCCGGGAAGTACCAAGATGTATCTAGACATCCGTCAGAAGTACTCGTGGTCTAAAATGAAGCAAGACATTACTCGATATATCGAAGAATGTGACGTTTGTCGTCGCGTCAAAGCAGAATATCAGAAATCGGCTGGACTTCTACAACCGCTTCCGATTCCTGAATGGAAGTGGGATAAGATCCAAATGGACTTCATCACTGGCCTTCCCAAGTCTCAGAAAGGTAACGATGCTATCTTTGTCGTCATGACCAATTCTCGAAAGTCGGACACTTTCTGCCAGTCAAGGAGACAATCACTGCTAGTCAATTAGCAAACTTGTATATCTCCCGAATTGTGTCACTCCACGGCATTCCGAAGGAGATCACTTCAGACCGTGGCAGTATTTTCACTTCAAAGTTCTGGGATAGTTTCCAAGAGGCAATGGGAACTCATATTACTTGGAGCACTGCTTATCATCCCCAATCCCAAGGCCAAGTCGAGCGAGTCAATCAAATTCTTGAAGACATGCTTCGGGCATGCGTTATTTCTTTCGGCAAGAAGTGGGAAGAATCTCTCCCTTATGCGGAGTTCTCTTATAACAACAGCTATCAAGCCAGCTCGTAGATGGCACCCTTCGAAGTGCTTTATGGACGTAAGTGCCGAACCCCTCTGAATTGGTCAGAAACTGGGGAACGGACGCTCATTAGTCCAGACATTATTCAACAAGCTAAAGAGCAGGTTCGCATTGTCTGGGATAATCTCAAGGCGGCCCAGTCCCGTCAGAAGAGCAACTATGGCCGGAAACACTAGGGTTCAACTTATCAACCTGGTGAACAAGCTTATTTGCGTGTCACTCCTTTGAGAGTCACTCATCGGTTCGGAGTCAAGGGCAAGCTAGCTCCTCGCTACATTGGTCCATTCTGTATTCTCGCCCGTCGTGGACTGGTGGCTTATCAACTGGAGTTGCCACCTCAGTTTTCTCACGTCCATGACGTCTTCCACGTGTCGCAACTTCGTCGATGCTTCAAGGATCTGGAATGTGAAGTGAATCCGGAATTGATTGAAGTTCAAGATGATCTCACTTACAAAGAGCATCCGATCCGCATTCTTGAAGAAGCTGAACGTCGAACCCGCCAGAAGGTTACCAAGTTCCTCAAGGTGCAATGGTCGAATCATACTAAAGATGAAGCCACTTGGGAACGCGAAGATAACCTCCGGGCTGAATACCCCGATCTTTTCCCTTCTACCTCTTAATTCTCGGGACGAGAATTTTTTTAGAGGAGGAGAGTTGTAACACCCCGGTGTAATGGTGCTATAGTAATCCTTGAGATCAAGCTAATCATTTTGCTATAACAGTGCTTAGCCACTTTGATCAATATTCCTTTTCTAATTCCAGTTGAATTCAATTCCAAATTATGCGTGAAATTCAAAAATGCTCAAACATGAAAACTAAAATGTTCATCATGTGGAAAGTATTCTTCTGGTAATATTGGTGGTGAACCAACATTTTTGCAAAGTGGTTTAATGCCCTAAAGTAATTAAAACAGTGGCTTAAACAATTATTTAAATGCATTTTAAAAGAGAAATAAATGCAAATTATTTTATTAAAGTGCCAAGTTATTTGTGGCAGTGGCCTATCTACTAATACTAATTTTGGGGCTTAGTCCATATTTTATAAAACCTAAAATAAAATAAAATTATTTAGAAAACAGAAAATATTTTAAAAATAAAATGCAAAAGAAAAAGGGAGGGAGAGAGAGCAACCCCCTCCCTGGACCAAACCCACCTGGGCCGGCCCACAAGGACCAGCCGCGCCTACCTAACCCTCCCCCACACCCCTGCTACCCACTCCCCTCGTTCCCCCCCACCGCCGTCCTCCTCGCCTCCTCCCCCTCCCAAACTGGGCGCCTCGCCGCGGCGCCCCGACGACGCCACCGCCTCGACCCGCCGCCGTCGGCCTCCTCCTCGCGCCCGCTGCCATCCCCCTGCATCGGACGGTGAGGCCGCGGCCTCCCCCTTCTCTCCCCTGCTCGCGGTCCCTCGCGCCCGGCCGCGTCCCTCCCGCTGCTGTAGCCGCCCGCAGTCCCTGCGCCCTGCTTCCCGCGCCCGCGGCCGCCCCGCGAGCCCTTCTGCTCACCCGTTGTCGTGCCTCCGCCTCGCCTGGCCACATCGGCCGTGGACGCCATCACCGTCCACTCGCGCGACACCGCGCCTGGCGCTGCTCACCGCCCACACCGCGCCCACTTTCCCTGACCGCGCCGCTGCACTGTTGCGCGTGCTCGCCGCCGACTGCCACTGCTGTGCCGGACCGCGCCGCCTAGAGCCGCTGCGCCCGCGGCCGCCTCGCGCGCCCCGTGGCCGGAACGTCTACCGGCCGCCGCCCTCCGCGCTTGCCGTTGGCCGCCGCACCTCGGCACCTGCCTCCGGCCGCTGCCCGCGCGCGCCACGCTGACGTGGCGGGGCGAGGCCCCTCCCAGTGCCACTGACAGCGGGCCCCATGGCCCCAGTTGACCGGTCAACTGACCCAGTTGGCCGGCTGACTAGGTAGTTGACCCAGGTCAACAGGGGCCCATTGGTCAGCCTCTGGTGCTCCTATGTGTGCACTGCACCGGGTGCACCTAGTATTTAGTTGTTTTTTTAATAAAATGAAATAAATCCAAAAAATTAGAAAATCTTTTAAAAACTTTGGAAAATCTTATAAAATAATCCGTAACTCGGATGAAAATGTTTTGTACATGAAAGTTGCTCAGAACGACGAGACGAATCCGGTTACGCAGCCCGTTCGTCCGCCACACATCCCTAGCATAGAGAACACGCAACTTTCCCCTCCGGTTCATCTGTCTGAAAACGCGAAACACCGGGGATACTTTCCCGGATGTTTTTCCCCTTCGCCAGTATTACCTATCCCGGCGTTAGATCACCTCTAGCACCGCGTATTCCCATGTTATGCTTTGTGATACTTTGATTGCTCTGTTATTTATTGTGTTCCCCCTCCGTTACTTCTTTCCGGTAGACCCCGAGACCGCTGCCGCCTGTGATCGACTACATCGACGACGAACCCTTCTTGCCAGAGCAACCAGGCAAGCCCCCTCTTTGATCATCCCGATATTGCCCATTTCCATTCTCTCATGCTTGCATTAGATTTTGCTACTGTTATTGTTTGCTCCTATTCTGATGCATAGCCTGCTTTTGTAATCTGCTTATTGTTACCTTACTGCTTATCCTAAACTGCTAAGTATAATTTGGTTAGTGATCCATCAGTGACTCCACCTTGTCCTTGTTGCCCCTGCTTCATCATCGATGACTCGATCAACGCAATCGACGACCAGAGCCCGACACTGCACATCACCCTCCCCCTTAGTTGTATGACTCTGTAGAGTTACTATCGAGTGCCGAGGGTGACACCTCTTACATCACTCCTGATGGGACCTCTGTAGTGTAGCTGTTCGGTCGTAGTCATCGAGGGTGATTTCCTCTTTAACCACTCCCGATACGACTCTGTCGTGCAACCCCTCAAGTGTGAACCTCGAGGGTGGTTCCTCTTACGTTCACCTTGATGATTACATCGAGTGGAATCCATCGAGGGTGGTTCCTCAGGGTTCCCCTTGGTGTTAGACACACAGTTACTATGGTTACTATGACTTTACACTGAACCATGTTACTAAAGACGGGTCGGCCCTGAGGGGTACCCGCGTGAGCTTAATTGCGAGTGATGTGGAGTCGGTGGACCTGGAAGGTGCCCGCGAGATTATTATGAGGCGTGGCCGGGCATTCCTAGCCCTTGCCGCAAGTCCTCGAGACGGGGCGACGGGGTCACATCTTTCGTGAGTCTCTGCTTGTTACCGCGCGTTCCTAATCCACTACGATTTGGATATTTGATCCGAGGGGCCTCTGGCCTTATAGCACTAACCATCACGTGGGCATAGTATGGGCGTTCTGCGTCGTATGCATCAGCCGAAGCTTAATAGACGTCAGCGACTGAGCGGCGCACGCCGGGTTGGACTGCGTAAGCACCTGCCTTGTTGAAGGAGGTTGCTAGGTCTGCTCACCGGCCGCGTACGCAACATGCCGGAGTTCCCGGGGAGACGGCCGATGACCCCTGGGGGCATAGGTTTAGTCCGGCGTGCTGACCTCTCTATTAAGCCTAGGTCGGAGCGGCGTATTGTTTGGTCGAGGCCGGGAATGACCCAGGAAAGTGTGTCCGGCCAGAGTTAATCGAGCGTGGTGGGTAAGTTGGTGCACCCCTGCAGGGAAGAAAACATCTATCGATAGCATGTCCTACGGTAATGGACACTTGGAGTTGTATCCCGATCGATACAGCTATAACTGGATACTTGTGTTGAGAAATGGTTTTTGATGAGAAATGGATAGTATGGTTGTGGGATTTCTTTCTCGCAGGGGGGTCGAGGAAGGATCTCTGACCGAGGTTGATAACACCACTACTACTTTACTTTATGCTACTCTACTCCCTCCTGTTGCTGCAAGATGGTGGTTTCTAGAAGATGCTAGTCTTCGATAGGACTAGCTTCTCCCCTCTATTCTGGCATTTCTGCAGCCCAGTCCACATATACAGCCTTCCTTTGATAATGCTGCATATGTAGTGTAGATCCTTGCTTGCGAGTACTTTGGATGAGTACTCACGGTTGCTTTGCTTCCTCTTTTCCCCCTTCTTTCTTCTTTCTGGTTGTTGCAACCAGATGGTGGAGCCCAGGATCCAGACGACACCACCGACGACTACTACAACCCCGAGGGTGCCTGCTACTACGTGGTGGCCGCCGACGGCCAGGAGTAGTTAGGAGGCTCCCAGGCAGGAGGCCTTGCCTTTTCGATCGATGTTGCTTTTGTGCTAGCCTTCTTAAGGCATGCTTGTCTAACTTATGTCTGTACTCAGATATTGTTGCTTCCGCTGACTCTTGTGTATTCGAGCTTATGTATTTGAGCCCTCAAGGCCCTGGCTTGTAATATAAAGCTTGTATTATTTTAATTTGTGTCTAGAGTTATGTTGTGATATCTTCCGATGAGTCCTTGATCTTGATCGTACACATTTGCGTGTATGATTAGTGTACGATTGAATCGAGGGCGTCATAGGTCCATAGCTAGTAGCTAGATGGCTTCTTCTCTCTCTTTGATCTTCGATACAATGTTCTCGTCGATGTTCTTGGAGATCTATTCGATGTAATACTTTCATGCGGTGTGTTTGTTGAGAACCGATGAATTGTGGATTTATGATCAGATTATCTATGAATATTATTTGAGTCTTCCCTGAACTCTTTTATGCATGATTAAGATATCTTTGTATTTCTCTTCAAACTATCTATTTGTTTTGGCCAACTAGATTGGTTTTTCTTGCAATGGGATAGGTGCTTAGTTTTGGGTTCAATCTTGCGGTGTCCTCATCCAGTGACATAGTACGGGTAGCGAGGCACGTATTGCATTGTTGCCATCAAGGATAAAAAGATGGGGTTTATATCATATTGCTTGTGTTTGTCCGTCTACATCATGTCATCTTACTTAAGACGTTACTCCATTCTTATGAACTTAATACTCTAGATGCATGATGGATAGCTGTCGATGTGTGGAGTAATAGTAGTAGATGCAGAATCGTTTCGGTCTACTTATCACGGACGTGATGCCTATATTCATGATCATTGACATAGATATCGTCATAACTTTGCGCTTTTCTATCAATAGCTCGACAGTAATTTGTTTACCCAGTGTATGCTTTCTTCAAGAGAGAAGCCTCTAGTGAAACCTATGGCCTCCGGGTCTATTTTCAATCATTTATTTTCATATCTATAAACCAAAAAACCCAAAAGTACCTGATACGTCTCCAACGTATCTATAATTTTCTATTGTTTCATGTTGTTAAATTATCAATCTTGGATGTTTTATAATCATTTCATAGTCATTTTATATCATTTTTTGGGTCTAACCTATTGACATAGTGCCAAGTGCCAGTTGCTGTTTTTTGCATGTTTTTTACATCGCAGGAAATCAATACCAAACGGACTCCAAATGCAACGAAACTTTACGGAGATTTTTTTTGGACCAAAAGGAACATAATGGGCCCTGGCTGCGCCTGGGGGGGGGGTGCTCCGAGGAGAGCACAACCCACCAGGGCGCGCTAGGAGGCCCAGGCGCGCCCTGGTGGGTTGTGCCCACCTCAGGTGCCCCCCGGACCGCCTCTTTGCTCTATAAATACCCCAATATTCCAGAAACCCTAGGGTAGTCGACGAAATATTCATCCAGCCGCCGCAGAGTCCAGAACCACCAGATCCAATCTAGACACCATCACGGAGGGGTTCACCACTTGCATTGGTGCCCCTCTGATGATGCGTGAGTAGTTCCTTGTAGACCTTCGGGTCCGTAGTTAGTAGCTAGATGGATTCCTCTCTCTCGGATGATTCTCAATACAATGGTCCCTTGGAGATCCATACGACGTAACTCTTTTTTGCGGTGTGTTTGTTGGGATCCGATGAACTTTGAGTTTATGATCAGATCTATCTTTTTATATCCATGAAAGTTATTTGAGTTTCTTTGATCTCTTATATGCATGATTGCTTATAGCTTCGTATTTCTTCTCCGATATTTGGGTTTTGTTTGGCCAACTTGATCTATTTATCTTGCAATGGGAAGAGGTGCTTTGTAGTGGGTTCGATCTTACGGTGCTTGATCCCAGTGAAAGAAAGGGAACCGACACGTATGTATCGTTGCTACTAAGGATAAAACGATGGGGTCTATCTCTACGTACATAGATAGATCTTGTCTACATCATGTCATCGTTCTTATTGTATTACTCCGTTTCTCCATGAACTTAATACACTAGATGCATGCTGGATAGCGGTCGATGTGTGGAGTAATAGTAGTAGATGCAGGCAGGAGTCAGTCTACTAATCTTGGACGTGATGCCTATATAATGATCATTGCCTGGATATCGTCATGATTATTTGAAATTCTATCAATTGCCCAACAGTAATTGTTTTCCCACCGTTTGCTATTTTTCTCGAGAGAAGCCACTAGTGAAACCTACGGCCCCCGGGTCTCTTCTCAACATATTTGCCTTTGCGATCTATTTTTCCTTGCTTTTATTTTCAGATCTATATTTCCAAAAACCCAAAAATACCTTGCTGCACTTTTTTGTTATTTATTTTATCTCGCGTTCCCGCGATCTATTCATCCAAATTACTACAAAACTATCTATCTTTTTACCCGTGAGGGATTGACAACCCCTCTCTTACGTCGGGTTGCGAGTATTTGTTATTTATGTGCAGGTGCTGATTACGTTTTGTTGCTTGGTTTTCCTACTGGTTTGATAACTTTGGTCTCATCACTGAGGGAAATACCTACCGTTACTGTGCTGCATCATCCCTTCCTCTTTGGGGAAATACCGACGTAGTTCAAGCAAACATCAAAAGGACTTTGTGGCGCCGTTGCCGAAGAGACATCATCAACATATACCAGGTTCCTAATCACAAATCTCATCTCCTCGCAATTACATTATTTGCCATTTGCCTCTCGTTTTTCTCTCCCCCACCTCACAAAAATTTGCTATTTTATTCACCCCTCTTTGTGGTTCGCCATTTTCTTGTCAGGTCTGTTTTTTAGTGCAATCTTGTTGCGTAGTCATCATGACTCAAGAGAACACCAAATTGTGTGATTTCTCAAATACCAACAACAATGATTTTATCGGCACTCCGATTGCTCCTCCCGCCACTAGTGCGGAGACTTGTGATATTAATACTGCTTTGCTGAATCTTGTTATGAAAGATCAATTTTTTGGTACTCCTAATGAGGATGCTACATCCCATCTTAATACCTATGTCCCATCTTAATACCTTCGTGGAATTAGACAATGATGTGGTGAATTTGAAATTATTTTCGTTTTCTTTGCAAGATCATGCAAAATTGTGGTTTTCTTCATTGCCTCGCAATAGTATAGATTCTTGGAATAAATGCAAAGATGCTTTCATCACTAAATATTTTCTGCCCGCAAAAATTATTTCCCTTAGAACCCAGATCATGAATTTCAAGCAACTTGATCATGAGCATGTTGCACAATCTTGGGAAAGGATGAAAATGATGCTAAGGAATTGCCCAACTCATGGGTTAAATCTTTGGATGATCATACAAAAATTTTACGCGGGGTTGAATTTTGTTTCTCGTAATCTTTTAGATTCCGCCGCGGGTGGTACTTTTATGGAAATTACTCTGGGTGAAGCCATTAAATTTCTTGATAACATTATGGCAAATTATTCGCAATGGCAAAACGAAAGAGCTCCTACTAGTAAAAAAGTTAATTCAGTTGAAGAAGTTTCTTCTTTGAGTGATAAAGTTGATGCTCTTATGAAAATGGTTGCTAGTAAAAGTGCTCCTATTGATTTTAATGATGTGCCTTTGTCTACCTTGATTGAGCAAAATAATCATGCCATAGATGTGAATTTTATCTCTCGCTATAATTTCAACAACAATGCTCATAGAGGTAATTTTAATACAAGGCCTTTCCCTAGTAGTTCCTCTAATAATTATGGTAATTCCTATGGAAATCAATCTTATAATAATAATAGGAACACCTCTGATCTTGAGAATAGTATTAAAGAATTTATCAACACTCAAAAAGCTTTCAACACTACTATAGAAGAAAAATTGAATAAGATTGATGATTTGTCTAGAAGTGTTCATAGAATTTCTCTTGATGTGGAAAATCTCAAAATGAATTTTTTTTGCCTAAAGTAGATGAAACAATTAAAGCTCTTTATGTTTCTATGGATGAAAGTAAGAAAAGAACCGCTATGCTTAGAGCTAAAAGAGAATTTTTAGAAAGAGCGTTTCCTAGTGATTGCTTCCATAAAAGTGATGAAGATCTTAAAATGATTGGTGTTTCTTCTATTGATTCCTTGTTTAGTAAAATTAAGGTTGATGAAAAAGGGACTGGAGAAGAATCAACTTTAGCTAGAAGGCGTCCCTATAATTCTGAGGGTGAAAATCTTGTTGCAAAATTTGATAAAAGTGGGTTTGAAGAGGTCAAAACTTGAACTAGTGATGTGCCCACTATTTTGGATTACAAAGACTTTAATTATGATAGTTGCTCTTTGATTGATTGTATTTCTTTGTTGCATTCCATGATAAATTCACCCCATGCCTATGAACAAAATAAAGCTTTTATTAAACATATTGTTGATGCTATGATGGAAGCTTTTGAAGAAAAATTGGAATTAGAAGTCTCAATTCCTAGAAAATTACATGATGAGTGGGAACCTACTATCAAAGTCAAGATTAAAAATTATGAGTGTTTTGCTATACGTGACTTGGGTGCTAGTGTTTCTACAATTCCGAAATCTTTATGTGATGTGCTTGGTCTTACCGATCTTGAAGAATGTTCTTTAAATTTGCACTTGGCGGATTCTACTATTAAAAAGCCTATGGGAAGAATTAATGATGTTCTTATTCTTGCAAATAGGAATTATGTGCCCATAGATTTTATTGTTCTTGATATTGATAGCAATCTGTCTTGTCCTATTATTCTTGGTAGACCGTTTTTACGCACTATCGGTGTCGTGATTGATATGAAAGAAGGCAATATTAAATTTCAGTTTCCACTAAGGAAGGGAATGGAAAACTTCCCTAGAACAAAAATTAGGCCACCATATGAATCAATCATGAGGGCATCTTATGGATCAAGAACCAAAGATGACAAAACTTAGATCCTTGCCTTATGCCTAGCTAAGGGCATAAAACTATAGCGCTTGTTGGGAGGCAACCCAATGAATAAAATTTATTTTTATCTTTTTTTTTCTGTTCTCGAGTGTTTACACAATTATTCTACTGTTATGATTGTTTTTTGTGTGTTTTAATTAGTGTTTGTGCCAAGTAAAGCCTTTAGGTTCTTCTTGGGTGATAGTTGTTTGATCTTGCTGAAAAATAGAAACTTATGCGCTCACGAAAATACTTTTAGTAAATCACAGAAACGTGATTTTGACCTGAATTTCTCACAGAAGATTGATATACAAATTGCCTAGGACTTCCTAATTTTTCCGAATTTTTAGAGTTCCAGAAGTATTCCAACAATTCAGATTGCTACATACTATTCTGTTTTTGGCAGATTTTGTTTTCTTTGCGTTGTGTGCTTGTTTTGATGGCTCTATGGTTTTCTTTGATGAGTTTTTGCCATAGAAAAGTTGGAATACAGTATATATAATGCAAAAAGAAAATAAGAATTGGTTTGCAATAGTACTTATAGTAGTGATTTATTTTCTTATACTAACGGATCTCACGAAGGTTTTGTTGAGTTTTGTGTGATTGAAGTTTTCAAGTTTTGGGTTATCTTACGATGGATGAAGGAAGGATAGAATAGCCTAAGCTTGGGGATGCCCCGGCATCCCAAGCTATTGTCCAAAATTGAGCAACCAACTAAGCTTTGGGATGCCCCCGAGTGGCATCCCCTCTTTGTTCTAACGACCATCGGTATTTTACTCGAAGCTATATTTTTATTCGTCACATACTATGTGTTTTGCTTGGAGCGTCTTGTATGATATGAGTCTTTGCTTATTTTTATTTTTATTTTAAGTCATCAATCCTTGCTGGACACACTTATTTGAGAGAGCCAAAATTATGTCACGACTTGTTAGAATTGCTCTCTATGCTTCACTTAAATTTTTTAAAGAGCTATGGACTTGCTCTAGTGCTTCACTTATATCTTTTTGAGCACGGTGTGCTTTAGTATTTTTGAAGAAATGGTCTCTTGCTTCACTTAGATTTATTTGAGAGTTATTTAAATTTTGAAGAAATTCTCTCTTGCTTCACTTAAATTATTTTGAGAGAAAGAAAAATTATGCTCATGATCTTCACTTATATTTGTTTGAGCTTACCAAAAGCAACGTATAAAAATTAGTTCCAAAGTGATAGATATCCAAGAAGGATATAATAAAAACTTTCATGAAGATCATTGGACAAAATAAACTTGATTCTTAGTAATAGTTTTGAGATATGATGATGTGATATGTGAGTCATGTTGATGAGTAATTATGCTTTAGTAAGAATGTTGATGTTAAGGTTTGTGATTCCCTATGCAAGCACAAAAGTCAATAATTATGCAATGATGTTATATCCTACATGTGGTGCATTATTCATTGTTAATTATGCTTAATGCTCACTTATGAGATTATTTGTTTCTTGTTTGGTCACTTCCCAGTCTTTTGCTAGCCTTCATTTTGCACTAAGTATGAGCTCTACTTGTGCATCCAAATCCTTTAAACCAGTTTTTGCCACATGAGTCCACTATACCTACCTATATGTGGTATTTCTGTGCCGTTCCAAGCAAATTTGAAAAACATTGTTGAAAGTTTTATAAACCTGCAAAATTTTGCGGTGAAAAAACATTTGTGGAGGCCACTGCCAAAAAAACGATGTTCTAAAAAGGGCATTTTTAAAAGCACTTTAGAACATCAATTTTTTTCAGACCTCCAGGAATGTTTTTCCATCATGAAACTTTGCAAGTTGGTAAAACATTCAGCAATGTTTATCTCTCAGAAAAAGAATTTTTTTTTTTAATTTTCTTTCCAGTTTTTCGGAATTTACTGTTCATCCCAGGTGCATATGCACCCAGGAGCAGAATAGCACTTCCGCTGTGTAGCAAGTATCTTTGACAAGCTAGCCAGCGGCCGATTGTTGAAAAATAATAGTAGGAGGCAGCTAGCCCATGGCCCAACATGGACTCTGACTGGCCTTTTCCAATGTCTTTGGTGATGTATAATATGATGGAAACTAAATTGTGTTGTGGCAGGATGGGGATAGGGCTTGGTCTGTGAGAGAAAGTTGGATCGGGAGGGATCCTATTTTTCTTGGAGGGCTTTTTTCATGAGGGGCTATCGACGTGGGGGCGAGAGGGGAAGGAACCGGTCGTGGGGGTGGGTCGTCGAAAGGAAGTTGGATCGGGAGGGATCCTATTTTTCTTCGAGGGCTTTTTTTCACGAGGGGCTATCGATGTGGGGGCGAGGGGGGAAGGAACCAATCATCCTCCCGATCCATCTTTCTCTCGCAGACCAAGCCCTATCCCCATCCCAATATGGTCGCCGCCACGATTGTCAACGTTGCCTACCCTCCTCCATCTTCCCACGAGCGTCGGGACATGGCTGTACTCCAGCAATGCGCCGCCCAACCACCGACATCGCACACCTGCGACGATGATGTACCGCCTGCAGCCAAACGAGTCGATGCAAAGCCTCGAGCTACAACTCTAATGGCGTCCGCCGTTTGTTGGCTTCGACCTGGTCTTGAAGCTCCTCTAATCTCTCGCGTGGCAACAACCTTCGATCGAGAGCAACGGCGGCCAGACCTAGGCCAGCTCCGGCGGCGACCCAGGTTTTTTTACGAAGCACATCACTATGTACTGCATATATTAAAATTTACAGAAGGAAAAGAGAAACTATATCTAGAGTATGTATAGGAAAGAATCTATAGGCTATACAATATTGTCTGTCCAGGCCTGGTTACGACAACGTATTAAGCTAAGATTGTTCCTTGCAGGAATGTAAATAAGCTTTGTGTGTTGGTCATGGATAGAACAAGTAAGATTCTGACCAAATAAGCCTCCTACCAAGTTTTCATTCGGGTTAGAAGATAAAGTTGCGTGTACGGTTTCAGACAAACCGTGAAGCAGCAGGTATGTGAAGCAGCATGTCTAGCAACCTTAATGTCCTTCTTTGCATTTGTAAACACTTGGCCTGATTGTTTTTAAAGATTACTGCGTTTCTTGTGGTCCAAATGCTCCAGCAGCCAAAGATGATCAACTCATGGTGAAAAGGTTTCTTCAGAGAGCCCTTTAGAGCAATGATCCATTGACCGGCAGAAGACAAATTGGTTTGTGATCAAGCATGGGGCATAAAAATCCCTAGCAAAGCTTTCCAAATGGCAACTCAGGTATTGTTCATGTGGGTATTCAAAGTGAAATTAGTTGGCTTGATTTGATTCTTTTGGAAAACTAATTAGTCACACTTTTGACTCGAAGCAGCCACAACATGGGTGTTTGTAAGTGCATCTAGTGCCACCCCTAGTTGGTTTTGGAGTATTGACGACAAACCTGGTTGAGGGACTAATGTGTTTGTGAGAATTGCAGGATAACACAGGTAGTAGTCCCTCATTGATTCGGTTTACCTACCAGAGATGACCCCTAAAAATGTGTGAAGACATTGAAGACAATGGTGGTATGTGAAGATATTCACAGCGAAGATTATGACTCGAGAAGACATTCTCGTGAAGACTATGGAGTGCGAAGACATAGTTGTTTCGTAGTTTCCTTTTCTTCTTTGTTGAGTCATAGGAACCACCATACTGTTAAGTGGGTTCCAAGTGAACAAAGTCAGAGTGACTGAAGTGATGCTCAACCAAATCCTATGTCTTCGAGCGAAGACAATGAGAGCAAACCTTATCCAGAGCTGGATGAGTCAGCTTTACTTGTAGCCCAAGTCAAGCTGCCGCGTGTGTTTGAAATCTGACCGCTGGAACACGTGTCAGTTCCTTAGTGACCCAGGGTCATTTCGGACAAATCCGGTCTGCTTGCCTCCTGGCTATAAATAGCCTACCCCCTACACCATAAATTGGTGGCTACTCAGAGTTAGTGCACGACTTTTGTCGTTTGAGAGCAACCCACCTCCGAAGCTTTTGAGAGAAAGATCCTTGTGAGGACAAAGCCCAAAACACTCAGAGCCAAAGAGTGTTAGGCATCACTGAAGTCTTTCTGTCCGCGTGACCTGAAGACTTGTTACACTTGAGGACTGTGAATCCTCCAGCCGGTTAGGCGTCGCGTTCTGAGCATCCAAGAGTCATTGTGGATTGCCGGTGAACGAAGTCTGTGAAGGTTCGGAAGTCTACCTTGAAGACTTACCAGAGTGATTGGGCGAGGACTAAGTGTTCTTAGCTCAAGGGGAATAAGGTGAAGACGCGGTCTTCTGAGTTGAATCTCAGCCTCCCTAACCAGACGTACAGTTGTCACAGCAACTGGAACTGGTCCAACAAATCCCTATCCTCACTAAGCAACTGGTTCTATCTTCTCTCTCTTTATTTGTTGTTTGTCTTCGTGAAGTCATTTGCCTGCATGCCTGATCTTATTGACTTCACTGTGTGACGACTGTTGTTTTTTGGCTTCATACTATCTTCCATCCTGATCACACTACCTAACTGCTAATAGTCTTCGAGCTTTCACTTCATGGCTTACTTGACTATGGCCTGTCTAGTGTAGTCTACCTTCCGCTGCATATCAATAGGTTCAATTGTTGTGTTTGTCTTCAAAGCACCCGTGTTTTGAACACTTCCATAAAAATCGCCTATTCACCCCCCCCCCCCTCTAGTCGATAACTAGCACTTTCAATTGGTATCAGAGTGAGGTACTCCCTTGTTCTGTGTGATTCGGTTTAACCACCTGGAGTTTTAGCTATGTCGACTGCAGGAATAATCAAGTCTTCGCTGCGTGCCCCGTCTTCGATGGCACTAATTACCCCTACTGGATGAATAAGATGCGTATGCATCTTGAAGCCATTGATCTTGACCTCTGGTATGTCATCAAGAATGGCGTTCCCAAGGCCGGTGAAGGTGTCACTCCTGCTGATGTCAAGAGGTTCATTCAACTAGATTCGACTGCCAAGAACATCATCTGTGGTCATCTGACCAAAGGACAATATGGTCGTGTGAGTGCTCTGGAAAATGTGAAGCTAGTCTGGGACTGGCTCTCCAAGGTTAACGAAGGCATCTCAACCCAGAGAGACTCGAGGTTCAGTGTTCTTCGCAATCTCTTCAACCGCTTCAAGAGAAATGACAATGAGAATGTCCAGCTTACATTTGATCGCCTCACTGATTTCACGAATGAGCTTCATGCACTCGGCGCCATTGAGATCACCAAGCATGAATTCACCAAGACACTCCTAAGATCACTTGACAGCTCATTTGATACTCTGGCCCTAATGATTCAAGAACGTCCTGACTTCAAGACTCTCGATCCGTCTGACATACTCGAGAGGCTCAACACACATGAGTTCCAGCAATCTGAGAAAAGAGATATCTATGGTCCCAACTATGGCCGAACTTGTGCCTTGAAGGCAAAGGTTGTTTCCTCGTCTGAAGAAGAATCTAACTGCAGCTTTGGCAATCCTGAAGACATTGGAAAGGAGCTTGCTATGCTTGTGAAGAATTTCCAGAAGTTCTCCAAGAAGAAAGGCCTCAGAATGTCTTCAAGATCCAGCTCAAGAAATGATGAAGCAACTACTCATGACCACAAGAAGAGAACGTGCCACAAGTGCAAGAAACCTAGTCACTACATCTCTGAGTGTCCTCAGTGGGACAATGAGAACAAGAAGAAGAAGAGCAAGGAATATGATTCTGATGACAAGAAGAAAAAGAAATCTTCAAAGTCTTCTTCGAAGTCTTCATCAAAGTCTTCATCTCACAAGAAGAGCTCATCAAACAAGGCTCATATGTTTGTTGGCAAGGAGATGGATTCAGAGGAGGAGTCTGCTTCTGAGGAGGCAGGGGTGGAGTCTGAGGAGGAGTCCGACTCTGGCGTTGCAAGTCTGGCTCTAGCCATAGCCTACGTTGCCAAGTCCATCTTCAACACTGAATACAATGGCTCCGTCACCAACGCTGATGCTAATGACAAGGATGACTCAGCCTCCACCTACTGCTTCATGGCACGTGGTGCCAAGGTAAACTCACGCGATGCTTACTTTCAAACATCCAGTGAAGATGACTCTGATTGTGAATCTAAACCTAGCTACAAAACACTTGCTAAAATTGCAAATGAACAACAGAATGCTATGGAACACATTCAAAAACTGCTAGACAAAAGCGATGACCTGCTAGACGAGGAAATGACTAAATCTCAGTCCTTAATTGAAGACATCAAAACTTCACATTAAGTACCAGGAACTTGAAAGTCGTCATGAAACACTCTCAATGACTCATGAGAAGCTTTCCTATGATTATCTTCAAAGGAAGCAAGAGCTTGAGAACTTGAGAGTGGCTCATGAAGATCATCAAAAGGAGAATCAGTCACTCCGCGCTCAATAGATCAGTTCCGCTCAGGAAGGTTTTGAGGCTCCATGTTTAAAATGTATTGAGCGTGACACTGTTGTATTTGTTGCTAAATGTTCTACTGCTGCTAATGTTGCAATATCTTCAACTGCTGATGTGGTAACTAACCCCTCTACTGAGGATACCACTACTATTGCTGATGAGAATGCTAGGTTGAAGACTTTGCTTGAAACAGGGATGTATAAAAGTCTCAAAGGGCATCAAACACTATGTGATGTCCTTAAGAAACAGATTCTGAACCGAAACCCTAGGAAAGAGGGTGTTGGGTTCGAGAGGAAAATGAATGTTGATGGTTCTTACTAGATGCCTGAGCAGTACCCCAAAACCACATGGGTTGCTGCTAAGGAATCCACAGTGGATCCATCCACCTTATCTCGCTTCACATGTGCTAACCCCATTATTATTGACGATTCCTTTGATGCAAACTATAAGCTGTTTAAAAATCAGAATGGTGAAGTGTTTGCCAGGTATATTGGTACTAACTGCAGGAATGGACCTCCCTTGAAGAAGATCTGGGTGCCCAAAAGATGTCTTGAGAAGCTTCCTGTGAATGTCATCATGACACCACCAGGGAAGAAGACAAACCCCAGACCAAAGGCTTCATATGGTCCAAAGGCTTCATACAGACAGAGGACTCACCAGAGTCACCCTAACGCTAATGTTTTGCAGGGAAATCATACTCAGACTTATGAATATTAGCATGTTTCTTCCAACCGCTATGTTCATAAAACAAAGAACTTTTCTGCCTATTCTTATGAGTATTATACTCCTCCCGCAAGGCTATTTGCTAGGGCTCCAAAGCCGAAGTTCTCAGATGCTGCACTTAGACTCATTGCTTCTAAGCCACCCCTGAAGATGTGGGTGGTTAAGAAAAATTAACTCTCTTTTGCAGGGAAAGGTCTCCAGCCGGAAATCAAGGGCGTCTGATGCTTATGCTAGGACCTAAAACATCTTGTGGGGCGCAAGATAAAATGTCCAAATGGTCTTATTATGTTTTTCGTCCCAGGATTCCTTGACAAACATCCTATTTATACTAACCACGACTTGAACTTTCATAATCCACTTGTTCGTCAAATGTTTATGCTTCACAATACGCTTGGTGAAGCCTATCTCCCCAACTGCCCTATAGGGTATGACACCAAAGGCTTCAGAATGGATTATGGACAGTGGATGCACTAACCACATGACTGGTGATCGAAGTCTTCTCATGGACTCAACCTTACGTCCATCTGACAAGAGTCACATCACGTTTGCTAACACTGGTAAAAGAAAGGTATTGGGTCTAGGTAGAGTTGCAATCTCAAAGGATCAACACATGGATAAAGTGATGCTTGTTGAATCCCTTGGTTTTAACTTGATGTCTGTCTCAATGCTTTGTGATTTGAACATGATTGTAATATTTGGAAAATATCGTTGTCTTGTACTAATGCAATATGACAAATCTCTAGTCTTTGAAGGATATCGAAAAGATGATCTGTACATGGTAGATTTCTCAGCAGGACCACAGTTAGCTGTATGTCTTCTAGCCAAAGCTTCAGAATGCTGGCTCTAGCATCGGAGGCTGGGACATGCTGGTATGAGGAACCTGTACACTCTCGTCAAGAAAAAGCATGTCAAAGGCATCGAAGGCGTTAGATTCAAGAAAGATCATCTGTGTGGTGCCTGCGAAGCTGGAAAGATGACTAGGGCCAAGCATCCCTCGAAGACAATCATGACGACATCCCAACCCTTCGAGCTGCTTCACATGGACTTATTTGGCCCTACTCACTACTCTACTCTTACTACCACTGCTTGTCTCTATGGCTTCGTCATTGTTGATGATTATTCAAGATATACATGGGTGCATATAATTCTCTACAAGAATGAAGTGCAGGATGTCTTCAGACGCTTCGCAAACCGTGCCATGACGAACTATGGCGTCAAAATCAAGCACATCAGAAGTGATAACGGCACAGAGTTCAAGAACACAGGCCTCGACACTTTTCTTGACACATTGGGCATCACTCATGAGTTCTCTGCTCCATACAAACCTCGGCAGAATGGCATCGTCGAGCGCAAGAATAGAACACTCATTGAGATGGCTCGGACGATGCTTGATGAGTACAAGACTCCAAGGAAGTTCTGGCCTGAAGCCATTGACACTGCCTGCCACATCATCAACTGTGTTTATCTTCACAAGCTTCTGAAGAAGACATCCTATGAGCTTCTGACTGGAAAGAAGGCTAATGTAAGTTACTTCAGAGTATTTGGTGATAGGTGCTGGATCAAAGATCCACATCACACTTCAAAATTTGCACCAAAAGCACATGAAGGTTTTATGCTTGGTTACGGAAAGGATTCACACTCCTACAGAGTCTTCAACCTCTTTCACTATAAAGTGGTTGAAACTGTGGATGTGCGGTTCGATGAAACTAATGGCTCGCAAAGAGAGCACCTGCCAAATGTGCTAGATGAAGTTGCACCAAGCGAAGCTATCAAGCTTATGGGTACCAGAGAGATCGTACCAACAGAGGCACAGGCTGAGGAGGAACTTATCATTTCTGCGCCCAATCAACCTGAAGACAATGCTCAGCCTGAAGCCAATGCCCAAAATGAAGACAATGATCAGCAAGAGCAAAATCTTCGCCCAGCTCATCCACGAGTTGCAAATGAAGTACAGATTGAAAGGATTATCGATAGCATCAATGCACCCGGTCCACTCACTCGTTCAAGAGCAACACAGCTAGCAAATTTCTATGGAAACTTTGCATTTGTCTCTATATCTGAACCCAAGAAAGTTGTCGAAGCCTTCATGGAACCTGAATGGATTCAAGCTATGCAAGAAGAGCTACAACAGTTCGAGCTGAACAATGTGTGGGAATTAGTCAAGCGTCCTGACCCTCGCAAGCACAATATCATCGGCACCAAATGGATCTATCGCAACAAACAAGATGAGCATGGTCAAGTTGTCAGAAACAAAGCTCGTCTGGTTGCTCAAGGATACACTCAAATTGAAGGGATTGACTTTGATGAAACTTTTACTCCAGTGGCAAGGCTTGAAGCCATTCGCATTCTGCTAGCCTATGCCAATCATCATAACATTCTTCTATACCAAATGGATGTAAAGAGTGCCTTTTTCAATGGCAAGATTGAAGAAGAAGTATATGTTGCACAACCACCTGGCTTTGAAGATCCAAAACATCCTGATATGGTATACAAGCTCAAAAAGGCACTGTATGACCTCAAACAAGCCCCTCGTGCTTGGTATGACACACTGAAAGACTTCCTGGAGAGCAAAGGCTTCAAACCTGGTTCCCTGGATCCTACTCTCTTCACGAAGACATATGATGGTGAACTGTTTGTGTGATAGATCTATGTGGATGACATTATCTTCGGCTGCACTAACCAGAAATACAGTGATGAGTTTGGACACATGATGCAAGAGCAATATCAGATGTCCATGATGGGTGAGCTGAAGTTCTTCCTAGGTCTTCAAATTCGTTAGCAAAGCAACGGCATCTTCATATCACAAGAGAAATACCTCAAAGACTGCCTGAAGAAGTTTGGAATGCAAGACTGCAAAGGTTACACGACGCCAATGCCAACCAAAAGTCATTTGGGTCCTGACGCCAATGGTAAAGAGTTCAGTCAAAAGGTATACCGCTCCATGATTGGTTCTTTACTTTATTTATGTGCATCTAGGCCAGATATAATGCTTAGTGTTTGCATGTGTGCCCGATTCCAAGCGGCACCAAAGGAATCGCATCACTTAGCTGTGAAGCGAATTCTTCGATATTTGGCTTACACCCCAACACTAGGATTATGGTATCCAAAGGGCTCAGAGTTTGATCTAGTTGGATTATCAGATGTTGATTATGCTGGTGACAAGGTTGATCGAAAGTCCACATCAGGCACATGTCACTTTCTTGGACGATCTCTTGTCTGTTGGTCTTCAAAGAAGCAGAACTGTGTATCACTCTCCACTGCTGAATCTGAATACATTGCTGCTGGTGCTTGTTGTGCTCAGCTTCTATGGATGAAGCAAACTCTTAAGGACTATGGCATTCATCTGAAGCAAGTGCCACTCTACTGCGACAATGAAAGCGCCATCAAGATTGCCAATAACCCAGTCCAGCACTCGAAGACAAAGCACATTGAAATCCGTCATCACTTTCTCAGAGATCATGTCATGAAGGAAGATATTGATATCATTCACACCAACACTGAAGAGCAATTAGCAGATATCTTCACAAAGCCCTTGGATGAGAAAAGGTTTTGCAAGTTGCGGTGTGAGCTAAATATCTTAGAATCCTCAAATGTCCTGTAATAGGACACACATCCTAACACTTATGCTTATTGATGACTTAGATGTGCAACACACAAAGTAAAGTATATCTTCAGTCAATGAAGGCATACACTCTAAGTGTGAATACATTAATGCGGAATTTGACTTCGGAGCGCCACGATAATTGTGCGCCGTGTTTGGGTCTAATACTTCCTATACGGTGGGTAACGCCACCACCAAACTTTTATTTGAAGTGTTTCTTATGGCGTTACATTGGCAGAGTCTTCGCATTTGGTTTGTCTTCAACGTTGATTTATCGTCATGTTTATCTTCACAATGTTGACTTGGTCTTATTTTGATATATACATATATTTGTGTTCTGTCCTCTACAACATTCACTTATAGCTTTGTCTTCATGTTTGAATCTTTTGATCTAAGTGAATGTGATCGGACCCTAATCCCCTTTATAAGCTTCAACCTCAGATTCTATCCATCTAAATCATATGCATTCTATTGAAACTGTCGAATGTCTTCTCTGCATCCTTGTCAGTAGAAGCTAAAAAGACAAAAGTTGAATCTGTTTTAAATGCTCTATCCTTATTGCCTGAAACCCGGAGAAACTGAAACGACCTCCCGACAGTCCAAGCGCGCGTGGGAACTTGGAACAACTTCCAATGTATTGCATGTTTGCCACATGTCCTTCAGATGTGAACCGCCAGGGGCACCGGCGTAATTACGCTAGGCTGTCCCTTTCCTTATAAATGCTCAAATCACCGCGGTCACAATCTCTTCTTCCCCTCGCCACCTCGGAAAAACCCTAGCGCCTCCGCTAGCTTGCGTCGACGCCGGAGACGAAGCGCTTAGCTGCCGCGACTTCTTCGATGCCGTCCTCATGCCGGCCGCGGACCTCGTCCTATCCGCCGTCGCCATAGGTGTCTTCCGTCGCCAAATTAGGGCACAGAAGATTGAACTGCTCGGCCTCCCTCTCGACATCGTCCAGCAGTTCGTCGTGCGGTAATTATCTAATGCTATCACAGGTACATGTCCGTGGGAGAATCCCTTGGTTCTCATAGTCTGCATTCATTTGCAGAGTTCCTACAACATCACATTCATTCACCAGAAGCAAGTTCTTCACTGACCAGCAAGCTGAAGCCATTCACTGTACTGAATCCATTCTGCTTGAATACAACGGCCACAGATAAGTCAGCAAGAAAGGGTGGCAGGCAGCGCTGTGGGGATACAGCAAAGGATCTGCCTCCAGATCTATTTGAACTATACAAATCCGATCCAGAGGAGGATTATGGCCAGCGCAAAACACGAATCCAATGGATTCGACGATATTGGGCAGAACAATGGTTCAAGTATAACTTCGTAACCTAAGAGTATGCTGAGAAGAATGCCATCAAGTGTCCTTGGGGTGATATTCTCTTTAAAAATCTTCAACCCAAGAACAAGTCTGAAGCTATTGCTCAGGGTTTCTACCCTTGCATGGTCCGTGGACCACAGCCTGCTAATGCCGACCCATCATCACTGCTATGGTGTCGTGACGATAATCTGTTCAAGCGCAACTTTCAGTTTGCCAAAGCATCTGCCAAAGAGAACAAGAAAGCACATGGACTCGACTTCAACCCAGGTCCATCTGCTCCAAGGGCTTATGGCACTCGTGATGCCGAACCAAATGTCGTCAGCCCATTCTATAACCTCGAAGGCCTCATCACTCACCTTGCAGTACAGGAGGCCGCCGTGGAGCACTCAGCTGATGATGCTGATTCTGATAAAGAGCCAGCTCCTCCTAAGCTGCAGAAGCAGAAGAAAACAAAGGCTTCAAAGCCCTCTGCTGCACCTAAAGCTTTGCGTGTGAAGCTATTGGCCATTGCACCTCCTGAAGACAGTGTGCAATCTGAAGACTTATCTCGTGTCTCCAAGAAGACAGAGAAGCCTAATCAGAAGAAGAAGAAGAAGAAGAAGAAGCTCATCAAGAGTTCTGCACTAGAAATGACCCCTGCTGCCATTCTACAGAATGAGAATGCCACCATTGATCTGTCCAGCGATGAAGATCTTGGTGATGATGCCCTAGAGCTTCTGATCAAGAGCAAGCAAGAGGCGGAGATCTTCAATGATCTGCCCCTCTTTGATGTGGAAATTTTGTATAATTTCATTGATGAATGGTTTGACAACCCGAGCCTCAGTATCGATGATCTTCAGCTGCCAATTGGCATCAGTGTCTCTTTCCACAGTGCCATTGCCAATGAGCTGGCTCTGGCTCAGAAGATAGTCGAGCTGAAGAATAAAATTGATTATGAAAAGGCTCAATTCAAGAAGCACATGGCCAAGCTCAGTGTGACTGATGTTCAAAGCTTCAAGAAAATGCTGCATGAGCTCAAAGAGCTGTTTCACAAGAAACGTGAGGAAGCTAAAGGTTCACGAGAGCGGATGAAGCTCTCCGCCAGTAGATGTGTTCAAGTTCATAATGAAGCTGAAAAGTGCAAGGCACTTGGGCGTCCAGGCATCGATCCCAAGATGGCTGCCAAACAGAAGAAGAAGCCTGCTGTGGCCCAAGCTGAAGCATCAGGGAAGGAAGCACCTCGCATTGTCTTCCCTGCCAGCATGACAGGCCTGAAGCCTAAGGTCCCCACAGCTGCTTCTGAACTGAAGAAGACAAGGGCAGCTGGAGCCGAAGCCCGAAAGCGCAAAAACAAAAATGCTACTGACGATGCTCCACAGTCCAAGAAGAGGAAGACAAAGTCTTCGAAGAAAGATCAGGGCTGCTCCCTCAGAGCCCCTTGATGTCGAGCCCATCTCGGTTGCTCGTCCTGCATCCGAAAACCAAGAGCATCAGCTAGTAGTTCACGAGCCTGCTTCCACAGAGGATCCTGTGCTGAAGAAACTCCAGCTGTCGACCCCATCACAACTGAAGACATTTGTCTTCAAGACAATGTCGTTGATGATGAAGTCCTTCCTCAGATTGAGCACCAACCGGTATCATCACCTGTTCTCACGAACAGCGAACACATCAGCATTGGTCGTCCCTTGACGCCAATTGCTCAGGATGCATCATGGGCGGATCGCCCTCAACAAGAATCACCCTCTACTCCCCCAACTCAAGTCAACACTCCGGTGCTTAACGATGACGACTATGTGGCCCAGCCAACTCCTTCTCCAAAAGCGTCGCCCGCATTTCGTAGGCTTCGCAAAGGCCCAAAGTCACAAGTCACTCTGCCGAGCGTTCCAGAAGGAGAAGTGCAACAAAGCTCAGTAGCACGACAAGTGTTTCCTGAAGCCACTCCAACTGCGAATGTCCCTGAGTCTGAAGCCAAAGCTGTTGAAGACATTCTGGCTGCATCAGCCAATGAAGAACAAGTAACAAGAGAAGAAGAGCGAGTTGCCACACCCCCTACCAACCAAGAAGTTGTTCTCGAGGAGAACGTGTCTATGCCCGACCCTCCTGCTCCTGAAGCGGAGGTTGAAAACATTGAGGCGGCCACAAACAACACTACTGAAGCTAATGACATTGTCATGGCTGAAGACATTGTGGCGCCTGATGCTAATGTGGCACCTGAAGCCAGTGAGACGCCTGAAGCCAATGCTACACCTGAAGCTGCTGCTGCACCCAAAACTATGGTGCAACCTGAAGCCAATCTTGATACCGAAGCTGTTGTACCTCCACCAAGACCACACACCATTATGCACGCATTTGATCACGGCAATCCTGTCACTGTGAAATGGCCTGTTCTGGTTCCTCCTCCTGCTCCAGGACCACAATATTACTATCATGTGGAGCACAGGCCTCAGGTCCAGAAGCCAAAGCCAAGACTGCCAAGACTTCCAGGTGCTGCAACATCGCCAGGAATATTCAATGCAAACAGCTTCAGGGCACACAACACTTTCTTTGACAGTGCCAAGAACCCTTACTTGAAGCCAAAGATCTCATCTGGTCGCTTCTGGAGCTATCAACAACGCAGTTATTACTCGTGTATCTTATACAAGCAAGGGCGAATCTTTCCTCACATGCATCTGGACTGTGAAGCCATTGCTGGTCTGCCCTACTTGGAAGAAGCTCTAGACTGCTTCAGAGATGCTGGGCTCCGGAGTTTTGTAACTGACAAAGAGCATTGGAATGAGGAGCTTCTGCTACAATTCTATGCCACCCTGCACATTCGTGGTTACAACAGGGATCCGAAGACTTGGGTCCTTGAGTGGATGACAGTTGATGTGCACCATGAAGCCAAAGCTCGGGACATCATCGAGCTTACTTCCCTGCCCACTCCAGGTGAACTATATGAACCCGGTTGTCAACTGCACATGAATGCATTGGAAAGCATATTTTAGAAGCCTGGGCCCAACATGAGTCAAATGCTCAGCATGATGAAGCCACTGCCACACGATGCTGAATATCCAAAGGAATTCTTTGTCGATGACCTTGAGTATCTGCCTCGCACCATTTATCACATCATAAGGCGAACTCTATGGCCCGTCAAAGGACATTCTTCTGCAGCAAAGCTTGAAGGCACAATGAAGACATTGGTGTTTTATATTCTCAACGGCATTAGCTTCAGTGCTCAAGATTTCTTCATCAGGCAACTGGCTGCATCTAGCATTGATCTTTTTGGCTTGAAGTTCTATGCTCCATGGGTGATGCGCTTAATCAAGCTTCACTCTTCTGTCAACTATCAACCCTCTGCGCGCAACCATATTATCTTCTTGCCTGAGGTTGATATGTCTGTCGAAGCCATCTACCCTGAGCCTGCCAATGATCCAATTTATCTTCATAATATCGATCGGCAAAGTTTTTCGCAACCTATTGAAGGAGTTCTTGCTGCAACTCATGTTTATCCTCTAGCTGGAAATACTCGTGCACCTCTTCGTGCTTCTACTAAAGCCACTGAAAGCACCATTGCTCAAAGGCCTCAGAAGCGATCTCGTGTGCTCAATGACCGAGGGCTTCTAGTGGCCTTGCATCAAAAACAGGATAAGCACCATGACTGGATGAAACGTTAGATGCAAAGTCTCTTGAGTGATGTCAATCGTATTCGAAATCTATCCACCAAGAATGCCTTTGTTGCTCATGAAGCCTGTCGGCGGTCCTGGAAGAGCCTCACTCTGCTATGTTCTGAAGATGATCTGAGTGCAGATGGGTTCACTGAACATTTCAAGTTTGACACCAGGCCTCCACAGAATGCAAACCTACGTCGCACGCCATCCATTGAAGACTCTGAGTATTCATCTTCGGCTGCGACTATTGATGCAAGGGTGGTAGATGACGAAGATGATGCTACTTCACCAACTACAACTTCGCCACGTATCGACACTGCACCACCGGACTCCAACGTCGACCCTGCACCTTCACCTACTCCTCATGGGAACGAGTAGAAACTCTATGTCTTCAAACCTTTTTGGTCCTTCCTGACAAAAGGGGGAGAAGCATATGAGTTGATAGTCTTCAAACGGGTCCTTATGGGTGGTTGCTATACTTTGTGCCAAGTGTTTACAACTCTCGCTCTTGATACATTTGGTTCTTTGAGTTGTAACACTTTCAATTGATGGTCGTCTACTTCTTTTTCTGTCAACTATGTGATGCGACGATAAATTCCGCACGAAGTCATTCTGCAGACGTCCATTTTTCATTATGCATGTCATTATCTTTGTTATATCTTTTCATGCATGATGCATTGTCTTCTTAAGTTGAAGAGGATCTCCATAAGTACAACCTGCCATGTGCATTTGCATTCAAAACCAAGATACTTATATGCACATCTTCAGGGGGAGCCTTTTGCTACTTATGAAGACAATACCTTAACCCCTACAATTTCACATACTTTTATCCCCGTTGAAAACTTCAACCAGTTTGTCATCAATCACCAAAAAGGGGGAGATTGTAAGTGCATCTAGTGCCACCCCTAGTTGGTTTTGGAGTATTGACGACAAACCTGGTTGAGGGACTAATGTGTTTATCAGAATTGCAGGATAACACAGGTAGTAGTCCCTCATTGATTTGGTTTACCTACCAGAATGACCCCTAAAAATGTGTGAAAACATTGAAGACAATGGTGGTATGTGAAGATATTCATAGCGAAGATTATGACTCGAGAAGACATTCTCGTGAAGACTATGGAGTGCAAAGACATAGTTGTTTCGTAGTTTCCTTTTCTTCTTTGTTGAGCCATGTGAACCACCGTACTGTTAAGTGGGGTCCAAGTGAACAAAGTCAAAGTGACTGAAGTGATGCTCAACCAAATCCTATGTCTTCGAGCAAAGACAATGAGAGCAAATCTTATCCAGAGCTGGATGAGTCAGCTTTACTTGTAGCCCAAGTCAAGCTGCCGCGTGTGTTTGAAATCAGACCGTTGGAACACGTGTCAGTTCCTTAGTGACCCAGGGTCATTTCGGACAAATCCGGTCGGGTTGCCTCCTGGCTATAAATAGCCTACTGTTGGGGAACGTAGCAGAAATTCAAAATTTTCTACGCAACACCAAGATCAATCTATGGAGTAATCTAGCACCGAGGGGAAGGGGAGTGCATCTACATACCATTCTAGATCGCTATGCGGAAGCGTTGCAAGAACGCGGATGAAGGATTCGTACTCGTAGCGATTCAGATCACGGTTGATTCCGATCTAAGCGCCGAACCACGGCGCCTCCGCGTTCAACACACGTGCAGCCCGGTGACGTCTCCCACGCCTTGATCCAGCAAGGAGAGACGGAGAGGTTGGGGAAGACTCCGTCCAACAGCAGCACAACGGCGTGGTGGTGGTGGAGGAGCGTGGCACTCCAGCAGGGCTTCGCCAAGCACCGCAAGAGACGAGGAGGGAGAGGGGTAGGGCTGCACCATGAGGGAGATGTTCTCGTGTCTATGGCAGCCCCAAACCCCGACTATATATAGGGGAAAGGGAGGGGCTGTGCCCCCATCTAGGTTTCCACCTCTAGGGGTGGCAGCCAGCACTAGATGGGACTTGGAGGGGCGGCCAAGGGGGGAGAGAGGGGGGCGCACCACTAGGTGGGCCTAAGGCCCATCTGAGCCTAGGGTTTCCCCTTTTCCCTTCTCTCTTCACCTTGGGCCCTGGTGGGGGGGCGCACCAGCTCACCTGGGGCTGGTCCCCTCCCACACTTGGCCCACGCAGCCCTCTGGGGCCGGTGGCCCCACCTGGTGGACCCCCGGGACCCTCCCAGTGGTCCCGGTACGTTACCGATAGCACCCGAAACTTTTCCGGTGACCAAAACAGGACTTCCCATATATAAATCTTTACCTCCGGACCATTTCGGAACTCCTCGTGACGTCCAGGATCTCATCCGGGACTCCGAACAACATTCGTTAACCACGTATATCTATTCCCTATAACCCTAGCATCATCGAACCTTAAGTGTGTAGACCCTACGGGTTCGGGAACCATGCAGACATGATCGAGATGTTCTCCAGCCAATAACCAACAGCGGGATCTGGATACCCATGTTGGCTCCCACATGTTCCACGATGATCTCATCGGATGAACCATGATGTCAAGGATTCAATCAATCCCGTATACAATTCCCTTTGTCTACCGGTATAGTACTTGCCCGAGATTCGATCGTCGGTATCCCGATACCTTGTTCAATCTCGTTACCGCCAAGTCTCTATACTCATTCCGTAACACATCATCCCGTGATCAACTCCTTGGTCACATTGTGCACATTATGATGATGTCCTACCGAGTGGGCCCAGAGATACCTCTCCGTTTACACGGAGTGACAAATCCCAGTCTCGATTCGTGCCAACCCAACAGACACTTTCGGAGATACCTGTAGTGCACCTTTATAGCCACCCAGTTACGTTGTGACGTTTGGTACACCCAAAGCATTCCTACGGTATCCGGGAGTTGCACAATCTCATGGTCTAAGGAAATGATACTTGACATTAGAAAAGCTCTTAGCAAACGAACTACATGATCTTGTGCTAGGCTTAGGATTGGGTCTTGTTCATCACATCATTCTCCTAATGATGTGATCCCGTTATCAACGACATCCAATGTCCATGGTCAGGAAACCGTAACCATCTATTGATCAACGAGCTAGTCAACTAGAGGCTTACTAGGGACATGGTGTTGTCTATGTATCCACACATGTATCTGAGTTTCCTATCAATACAATTTTAGCATGGATAATAAACGATTATCATGAACAAGGAAATATAATAATAACCAATTTATTATTGCCTCTAGGGCATATTTCTAACAGTCTCCCACTTGCACTAGAGTCAATAATCTATTTCACATCGCCATGTGATTAATACCCAAGAGTTTACTAGAGTCAATAATCTAGTTCACATCACCATGTGAATGTAATGAATCCAACACCCATGGGATTTGTTCATATATCGCTTGTGAGAGAGGTTATTAGTCAACGGGTCTCAACCTTTCAGATCCGTGTGTGTTTTACGAATATCTATGTCATCTTATAGATGCAGCTACCACGCGCTACTTGGAGCTATTCCAAATAACTGCTCTACTATACGAATCCGGTTTACTACTCAGAGTCATCCGGATTAGTGTCAAAGTTTGCATCGACGTAACCCTTTACGACGAACTCCTTTTCACCTCCATAATCGAGAAAATTCCTTAGTCCACTAGATACTAAGGATAAGTTTGACCGCTGTCATGTGATCCATTCCCGGATCACTATTGTACCCCTTGACTAACTCATGGCAAGGCACACTTCATGTGCGGTACACAGCATAGCATACTGTAGAGCCTACGTCTAAAGCATAGGGGACGACCTTCGTCCTTTCTCTCTCTTCTGCTGTGGTCAGGTCTTGAGTCTTACTCAATACTCACACCTTGTAACACAGCCAAGAACTCCTTCTTTGCTGATCTATTTTGAACTCCTTCAAAAACTTGTCACGGTGTGTATTCATTTGAAAGTACTATTAAGCGTTTTTGATCTATCCTTATAGATCTTGATGCTCAATGTTCAAGTAGCTTAATCCAGGTTTTCCATTGAAAAACACTTTTCAAATAACCCTGTATGCTTTCCAGAAATTCTACATCATCTCTGAACAACAATATGTCAACAACATATACTCATCAGAAATTCTATAGTGCTCCCACTCACTTCTTTGGAAATACAAGTTTCTCATAAACTTTGTATAAACCCAAAATCTTTGATCATCTCATCAAAGCGTACATTCCAACTCCGAGGTGCTTACTCCAGTCCTTAGAAGGATTGCTGGAGCATTGCATACTTGTTAGCATCTTTCAGGATTGACAAAACCTTCTGGTTGTATCACATACAACCTTTCCTCTAGAAAATCGTCGAGGAAACAGTGTTTTGACATCCTATCTGCAAGATTTCATAAATAATGCAGTAACTGCTAATACAATTCCAACAGACTCTTAGCATCGCTACGAGTGAGAAAAATTTCATCGTAGTCAACTCCTTGAACTTGTCGAAAAACATCTTAACGACAAGTCGAGCTTTCTTAATGGTGACACTTACCATTATTGTCTGTCTTCCTTTTAAAATCCATCTGCACCCAACAGCCTTACGACCATCAAGTAGTTCTTCCAAAGTCTATACTTTGCTTTTATACATGGATCCTCTCTCGGATTTCATGGCCTCGAGCCATTCGTCGGAATCCGGGCCCACCATCGCTTCTCCATAGCTCCTAGGTTCATTGTTGTCTAGCAACATGACTTCCAAGACAGGATTACGTACCACTCTGAAGTAGTACGCATCCTTATCGACCTACGAGGTTTGGTAGTGACTTGATCCGAAGTTTCATGATCACTATCATAAGCTTCCACTTCAATTGGTGTAGGTGCCACAGGAACAACTTCCTGTGCCCTGCTACACACTAGTTGAAGTGACGGTTCAATAACCTCATCAAGTCTCTACCATCCTCCCACTTAATTCTTTCGAGAGAAACTTTTCCTCGAGAAAGGACCCGTTTCTAGAAACAATCATTTTGCTTCCAGATCTGAAATAGGAGGTATACCCAACTATTTTGGGTATTCTATGAAGATGCATTTATCTGCTTTGGGTTCGTGCTTATCAGCCTGAAACCTTTTTCACATAAGCGTCGCAGCCCCAAACTTTTAAGAAACGACAGCTTAGGTTTCTAAACCATAGTTCATACGGTGTCGTCTCAACGGAATTGCGTGGTGCCCTATTTAAAGTGAATGCGGTTGTCTGTAATGCCTAACCCATAAACGATAGTTGTAATTCGATAAGAGACATCATGGTATGCACCATATCCAATAGGGTGCAGTTATGATGTTCGGACACACCATCACACTATGGTGCTCCAAGCGGTATTAGTCGTGAAACAATTTCCACAATTTCTTAATTGTGTGCCAAACTCGTAACTCAGATACTCATCTCTATGATCATATCACAGACATTTTATCCTCTTGTCATGACGATCTTCACTCTGAAATTACTTGAACCTTTCAATAATTCAGACTTGTGTTTCATCAAGTAAATACACTCAGCATCTACTCAAATCATCTGTGAAGTAAGAACATAACGATATCCACTGCATGCCTCAGCACTCATTGGACTGCACACATCAAAATGTATTACTTCCAACAAGTTGCTCTCTTGTTCCATCTCACTGAAAACAAGGCCCTTCAGTCATCTTGCCCATGTGGTATGATTTGCATGCCTCAAGTGATTCAAAATCAAGTGAGTCCAAACGATCCATCTGCATGGAGTTTCTTCATGCGTTTTATACCAATATGACTCAAGTTGCAGTGCCATAAGTATGTGGTACTATCATTACTATCTTATATCTTCTGGCATGAACGTGTGTATCACTACGATCGAGTTTCAATAAACTATTCATTTTAGGTGCAAGACCATTGAAGGTATTATTCAAATAGACAGAGTAACCATTATTCTCCTTAAATGAATAAACGTATTGCGATAAACATAATCCAATCATGTTTATGCTCAACGCAAACACCAAATAACAATTATTTAGGTTTAACACCAATCTCGATGGTAGAGGGAGCATGCGATGCTTGATCATATCAACCTTGGAAACACTTCCAACACATATCGTCATCTCACCTTTAGCTAGTCTCCGTTTATTCCGCAGCTCTTATTTCGAGTTACTAACACTTAGCAACCGAACCGGTATCTAATACCCTGGTGCTGCTAGGAGTACTGGAAAAGTACACATTCATATAATGTCTATCCAATATACTTCTGTCGACCTTGCCTGCCTTCTCATCTACCAAGTATCTAGGGTAGTTCTGCTTCAGTGACCGTTCCCCTCATTACAGAAGCACTTAGTCTCGGCTTTGGGTTCAACCTTGGGATTCTTCACTAGAGCAGCAAATGATTTGCTGTTTCATGAAGTATCCCTTTTTTCCCTTGCCCTTCTTGAAACTAGTGGTTTTACTAACCATCAACAATTGATGCTCCTATTTGATTTCTACTTTCGTGGTGTCAAACATTGCGAATAGCTCAAGGATCATCATATCTATCCCTGATATGTTATAGTTCATCACAAAGCTCTAATAGCTTGGTGGCAGTGACTATGGAGAACCATCACTATCTCATCTGGAAGATTAACTCCCACTCGATTCAAGTGATTGTAGTACTCAGACAATCTGAGCACATGCTCAACGATTGAGCTTTTCTCCCTTAGTTTGCAGGCTTAAGAAACTTGTCAGAGGTCTCATACCTCTTGACGTGGGCATTAGTCTGAAATCCCAATTTCAGTCTTTAGAACATCTCATATGTTCTGCGACGTTTCAAAACCGTCTTGTCGCCACAATTTTAAACCGTTAGCATCACACACTGAACTATCACGTAGTCATCAAAACGTGTATGTCAGATGTTTCGTAACATCTACAGACGACGCTCGAGGTTCAGCACACCGAGCGGTGCATTAAGGACATAAGCCTTCTGTGCAGCAATGAGGACAATCCTCAGTTCACGGACCCAGTCCGCATAATTGCTACTATCAATTTTCAACTAAATTTTCTCTAGGAACGTATCTTAAACAGTAGAACTAGAGCGTAAGCTATGACATAATTTGCAAAGACCTTTTGACTATGTTCATGATAATTAAGTTCATCTGATTATTTAATGAACTCCCACTCAGATAGACATCCCTCTAGTCATCTAAGTGATACATGATCCGAGTCAAACTAGGCCGTGTCCGATCATCACGTGGTACGGACTAGTCATCATCGGTGAACATCTCCATGTTGATCGCATCTACTATACGACTCATGTTCGACCTTTCGATCTCTTGTGTTCCGAGGCCATGTCTGTACATGCTACGCTCGTCAAGTCAACCTAAGTGTTTCGCATGTGTTCCGAGGCCATGTCTGTACATGCTAGGCTCGTCAACACCCGTTGTATTCGAACGTTAGAATCTAACACACCCGATCATCACGTGGTGCTTCGAAGCAACGAACCTTCGCAACGGTGCACAGTTGGGGGGAACACGTCTCTTGAAATTTTAGTGAGGGATCATCTTATTTATGCTACCGTCGTTCCAAGCACATAAGATGTAAACATGACAAACATCACATGCAAATCATAAAGTGACGTGATATGGCCAATATCATCTTGCGCCTTTGATCTCCATCTTCGAGGCATGGCATGATCACCTTCATCACCGGCATGACACCATGATCTCCATCATCGTGTCTTCATGAAGTTGTCTCGCCAACTATTACTTCTACTACTATGGCTAACGGTTAGCAATAAAGTAAAGTAATTACATGGCGTTTTCATTGACACGCAGGTCATACAATAAATTAAGACAACTCCTATGGCTCCTGCCGGTTGTCATACTCATCGACATGCAAGTCGTGATTCCTATTAGAAGAACATGATCAATCTCATACATCACATATATCATTCATCACATCCTTTTGGCCATATCACATCACATAGCATACCCTGCAAAAACAAGTTAGACGTCCTCTAATTGTTGTTGCATGTTTTACGTGGCTGCTATGGGATTCTAGCAAGAACGTTTCTTACCTACGCAAAAGCCACAACGTGATATGCCAATTTCTATTTACCCTTCATAAGGACCCTTTTCATCGAATCCGATCCGACTAAAGTGGGAGAGACAGACACCCGCTAGCCACCTTATGCAACTAGTGCATGTCAGTCGGTGGAACCTGTCTCACGTAAGTGTACGTGTAAGGTCGGTCCGGGCCGCTTCATCCCACGATGCCGCCGAATCAAGATAAGACTAGTAACGGCAAGTAAATTAACAAAATCGACGCCCACAACTACTTTGTGTTCTACTCGTGCATAGAAACTACGCATAGACCTAGCTCATGATGCCACTGTTGGGGAACGTAGCAGAAATTCAAAATTTTCTACGCAACACCAAGATCAATCTATGGAGTAATCTAGCACCGAGGGGAAGGGGAGTGCATCTACATACCATTGTAGATCGCTATGCGGAAGCGTTGCAAGAACGCGGATGAAGGATTCGTACTCGTAGCGATTCAGATCGCGGTTGATTCCGATCTAAGCGCCGAACCACGGCGCCTCCGCGTTCAACACACGTGCAGCCCGGTGACGTCTCCCACGCCTTGATCCAGCAAGGAGAGAGGGAGAGGTTGGGGAAGACTCCGTCCAGCAGCAGCACAACGGCGTGGTGGTGGTGGAGGAGCGTGGCACTCCAGCAGGGCTTCGCCAAGCACCGCAAGAGACGAGGAGGGAGAGGGGTAGGGCTGCACCATGAGTGAGATGTTCTCGTGTCTATGGCAGCCCCAAACCCCCACTATATATAGGGGAAAGGGAGGGGCTGCGCCCCCACCTAGGTTTCCACCTCTAGGGGTGGCGGCCAGCCCTAGATGGGACTTGGAGGGGCGGCCAAGGGGGGAGAGAGGGGGGCGCACCACTAGGTGGGCCTAAGGCCCATCTGAGCCTAGGGTTTCCCCTTTTCCCTTCTCTCTTCGCCTTGGGCCCTGGTGGGGGGCGCACCAGCTCACCTGGGGCTGGTCCCCTCCCACACTTGGCCCACGCAGCCCTCTGGGGCTGGTGGCCCCACCTGGTGGTCCCGGTACGTTACCGATAGCACCCAAAACTTTTCCGGTGACCAAAACAGGACTTCCCATATATAAATCTTTACCTCTGGACCATTCCGGAACTCCTCGTGACGTCCGGGATCTCAGCCGGGACTCCGAACAACATTTGGTAACCACGTATATCTATTCCCTATAACCCTAGCGTCATCGAACCTTAAGTGTGTAGACCCTACGGGTTCGGGAACCATGCAGACATGACCGAGACGTTCTCCAGCCAATAACCAACAGCGGGATCTGGATACCCATGTTGGCTCCCACATGTTCCACGATGATCTCATCGGATGAACCACGATGTCAAGGATTCAATCAATCCCATATACAATTCCCTTTGTCTACCGGTATAGTACTTGCCCGAGATTCGATCGTCGGTATCCCGATACCTTGTTCAATCTCGTTACCGGCAAGTCTCTTTACTCGTTCCGTAATACATCATCCCGTGATCAACTCCTTGGTCACATTGTGCACATTATGATGATGTCCTACCGAGTGGGCCCAGAGATACCTCTCTGTTTACACGGAGTGACAAATCCCAGTCTCGATTCGTGCCAACCCAACAGACACTTTCGGAGATACCTGTAGTGCACCTTTATAGCCACCCAGTTATGTTGTGACGTTTGGTACACCCAAAGCATTCCTACGGTATCCGGGAGTTGCACAATCTCATGGTCTAAGGAAATGATACTTGACATTAGAAAAGCTCTTAGCAAACGAACTACACGATCTTGTGCTAGGCTTAGGATTGGGTCTTGTCCATCACATCATTCTCCTAATGATGTGATCCCGTTATCAACGACATCCAATGTCCATGGTCAGGAAACCGTAACCATCTATTGATCAACGAGCTAGTCAACTAGAGGCTTACTAGGGACATGGTGTTGTCTATGTATCCACACATGTATCTGAGTTTCCTATCAATATAATTTTAGCATGGATAATAAACGATTATCATGAACAAGGAAATATAATAATAACCAATTTATTATTGCCTCTAGGGCATATTTCTAACACCTACCCCCTACACCATAAATTGGTGGCTGCTCAGAGTTAGTGCACGGCTTTTGTCGTTTGAGAGCAACCCACCTCCGAAGCTTTTGAGAGAAAGATCCTTGCGAGGACAAAGCCCAAAACACCCAGAGCCAAAGAGTGTTAGGCATCACTGAAGTCTTTCTGTCCGCGTGACCTGAAGACTTGTTACACTTGAGGACTGTGAATCCTCCAGCCGGTTAGGCATCGCGTTCTGAGCATCCAAGAGTCATTGTGGATTGCCGGTGAATGAAGTCTGTGAAGGTTCGGAAGTCTACCTTGAAGACTTACCAGAGTGATTGGGCGAGGACTAAATGTTCTTAGCTCAAGGGGAATAAGGTGAAGACGCGGTCTTCTGAGTTGAATCTCAGCCTCCCTAACCAGACGTACAGTTGTCACAGCAACTGGAACTGGTCCAACAAATCCCTGTCCTCACCAAGCAACTGGTTCTATCTTCTCTCTCTTTATTTGTTGTTTGTCTTCGTGAAGTCATTTGCCTGCATGCCTGATCTGATTGACTTCACTGTGTGACGACTGTTGTTGTTTGGCTTCATACTATCTTCCATGGCTTCCATAAGCGAGGTCTACTAACAGGCCAATTACATGCTATTGTAATTGGGGTACACAAGACCATGAGAAGGGTCACTGACGACACAAGTGTGTTGGATGATTGGCAGCCTTACTCATGGGCGTAGGTGGCAAATCACATCTTGTGAGTATATTGCATGCGCGGTCCTGACATATACGCATGTTCCTTTCGAACAGTTGAATTTTTAGATGATATTATTCAACTAATGGTGATGGTGTAACATGTACACTTCTCTAATTTGGCTTCACTTTCACTGAATTATTCCAAACTATGCACTGACATTTTTTATGAATCTCACAAGCTATGCACTGACATTGGAACTTGAACATGGCACATCTGATGAGGAGAGGAAAAGATGACTCGCATGCTCTGTCGACAAGTAGTGGGTTAGCATTGTGGCAGATCATGGCTCTACAAGATGTATCTGCCCCTTCCCTTATACATCTTTGTTTTGACTAGAGGCACCTTATAATCTAGCTAACATGAATTTCATTTACTTCCTCCATGTATGTAAGGCCCCTGAAACAAGCATTAATAATTTATTTTTATTTTTTCTAGGTGCCTGAGATTGTTGAGAGGCGACTTGTACATACGAAAGGAGGGAGTATCGTGTAGATTGTACGGTTAAATTATGGATCATTATTATTGATTGTTTTTCAACACTTTTTTCTTGTTTTGCATAGTTTACAACGCCTCCCTTCTCCCAGATCCACCTCCTTCGGGCCATGGCTGAGTTCCAGCAACACGGCCAAGAACAATACATTTGTTCCGAGAGGGAACTCAAGGACGACGGGGGGCATGGATGGTCGCTGGCCTAGGATGCCAACTCCCGACGAGCACACATTGGATTCGGTGGCGGAGCCGTGCCGTGGTATTTTTTTCTATCGTTATCTTATCCAATTTTGATTCAAAGGCACCAAATTGATTATAGATGCGGTCAAACTTTCAATATCGTATGTTATTGTTTTGCCTCCTGCCTTAGTAATCATATTAATTCAAAAACAATAATGCTCCATCATTTGATGCAAAGAACCATTGAAATCTCGTGGAGTTTAGAAGAGAAGTCACACGGTGAATGAAGCAGAAGATATTTTGTTACAAGAATGAGAACATTTTTTCTTCTTCCCAGTTGGGCGTCTAAATGAAGAAAGTTGAAGTGATATATGGTGGTTAGAGCATCTTCGGGCGCCTTAAACCCGTCTCATAGGCCAGGGCGGGCCGCCCGGTCACTGTCCGGTCACTATTTTTTTGACCCAGACGGCCCCCTCAAACGGCCCTCAAACGCCTGGGCTAACCGGCACCCCTCATATCCAGCCCAAATATGGGGCGGATTTGGGGGCGTCCGGGCATGCCCGCCACGCCGGACCCGGCCCACGCTGGCCCACCCGACCCCATGTAAATTTCTCCCCATCCGCTCGCCGGACCAAACCCTAGCCACTTCACTCCCCTCACCTCCACTCCCCTCTGCTACCCAAGCTCGTCTCTGGCTCCTTCCGGCCACCTCCGGCATGGAGGGCAGCGGATTCGCGTCCTTCACCTCCACATCCGTCCACCCGAGCTCATCCCACGCGGCCACGAGGAGGAGATGGTCGTCCGACTTGTGCTCCACCGCGCCTGGGAGGATGCCCGTGCACGGCTGTGCTCGGACTCCATCTATCAAGAATCCATTGCGTCCGCCCAAATGGCGAATGGATCCGGCCCTAGGCTAGCCGTAGATGCCTTGCCGGAGGCCGTGTGGTCCGTCTGGCGTCCGAACGCGCTGGCGGGGGCGCAAACCCTTCGTTGGCGCGCCGAGCATCGGGACGCACCATGGGCCTCGTCTCACGAGGCCATGGCATGGCATGGCCGCCGTGCAAGGCACCGGCGCGCGGGAGGCAGCCGCAGCCCTCGCGGTGATGCACGTCAGCGAGGCGGAGTCGCATTCTTCGGCGCCCCGTATGGCGCATCAGTCTGGGCGCCGCAACCCGCATCGTGCTGGTCGTCGGTGGCTCGTCCCCGGATGGATCCTTCATCGATCTGACGTCCACCGGCACCCAACGGGTTCCGGGCTCTGACGAGGAAGAGTAGGGCATGGGAGACGGCGGCGCCTTGAGTCCCGTGAGCCAGTGAGTGTCCCATGCCCTACTCTACCTTGCCGGCGACCGGACCAACACTCTGGGAAGCACAGTTGGCCGCCGGACATGGCCTAGGCGAAGCCGGCAGGCGGGAGCGGAACCGGACGATGCTCCGGTCAAAGATCGCAGCGTTGCATGTAATAATATGGATTTTAGATTTCTAATTTGAGGTATCCAGATGTGGAATGCATTTTTTAAGGGGTGACCAGTCGCTATCCGCGGACACGCCCGGGCGCGTCCGCAGACGTTTGAGGGGGCTTGTGGTGTAGGTTGGGATTATGGACTTAAAATGCATGAGCCTTAGCACTTGTCGTCGTTGTGGACTAACGAATTGCTTATTGCCTCTAGGTATGAACATCTCTGGATCATTCTGTTCTTTGGATCCATTGATTTTTGTGCATATAGAAGAGAGAAGTCAACAGAAAGCACTTCAAAAATAATGGGCCAAGGAAGAAGATTGATTTTATGGTACAAAAAGGTTGGATATGTTTCATTAAAATATGACATTTGATGTGCTTTATCCCTCCACAGCTTTATGTTTGACATATAATATATATTGCTTGTGCAGGATGGCCGGTTATAAGTTGAGAAATACATTTTTTATTATATTTGCTAAAGTACCGTGCGAATGAAGCTTAAGACAACATACCTGAGTTGTAAGGTAATAATATCTTAATCACATCAAGTATTCTTAGTTCGTAACATATAATTATTTGCATCATTGTTCTCTATGTATATATCGCCGAGTTACATTGTAGGTGAAATGGATTTCAATTATTTTTTAATTGTTGCAGGCTATCTTTTCTCTGCAAACAAAATATAATACACATTATATGCGCAATCAGATAAAATCTATACATGCAAATTTTGATATGCGTTGTATTCACAGGTGCAATAAAAATATTAAGAGCCCGTGGCAACACACGGGCGTTCTAATAGTATAAGAATGTTCACATTGACAAAATAACAATGCTGACGTGGAACCAATGACACGCCATAACTAAACATAATAGTGTTGGTGTTCCATGTTATACCACGCCAACACTATATTACGTGTTGCGCAAATTGTTGGTCTCATATACTTCTGACGCTCGCCTGTTTTCCCGCGCCACTACTATGCCCCTACTAATGTTGTACCAAATAAGCCAACGCCACCACTATTTGAAAATAATAGTGCTGGCGTTGGTTGAAAATGACGCGCCACCAACAAAAGTTGTGGCTAACACTTTTTCCGCTAGTGTCCCTCTCCATGGAAAGAAGGGAGAGGAGGCCGAATTGGAGGGGGAATCGCCCTCCTCTTGTCCGGCCAAGGAGGGAGGATTCCTTCTCTCCTCATTGCTCCCCTCCTTCTCCCCTCCAACCTATATATACTAGAGGTTGGCCAAAATTAGTACAAGTTTTGGAGCCTCCTCTAGTTCCTCTAGTTCTAGTTTATCCTAGTAGATCTAATTAGAGCTAGACCTAGATTCTCTAATCCTCATAATTAGAAGCCCAATGTGGTTCTAATTTCATCCCTCTAACTCTCTGGGACGATTAGCTCTAGACGGTGAAGTGTTGTCGGATCATGAAGATCGTACGCTTGCAACCAAGTAGAGAGGTCGTGCTTTCGGTCTTCCATTCGAGGGATTGTTCGTGGACGGTTCGTGGGATCGTTCATCTACGGTATGAGGAACTTCAAGTACGATCTACACCGACCCGTCTACTTCCGCTGCACTCTGGAGTCGGTAACGATCGTTGATGCAAACATTATATTGATCATAGCACAGTTTTTTTTTGTTTTCTACTACGTTACCCAACAGCCGCCGGTTCGATGCACGCTGGAGGTGAGAGAGACAGAGAAAAGAGGGGAGAGAGAAACATTTTTCTTTTTCTTGGGGGGGGGGGTCCACATGGCACAACTAGGGCGTGCTGACTGCTGACCGGGCTGTTGGGATCAGTGGATCGGCCCAATTACCGCGTGGGCCGGCTGCCACTCTGTCCGGCCAGCTCTGCTCCTTCCTTCTTCCTTCCATCAAACACGCCGCGGCCGACGCTCGCAAAGTTGCAAGCTTTCCTCGATGTTCTCCTAGAACCCCCAAAACCCTCCCTCCCTTCTCCGCCGCTGCGGTCCCCGACTCAGCCTCCTCCTCTCGTCGTCGCCCCGCTACACCACCGCTTCCATCCGCCACCGACCATGGCGTGGCCGACGCCGTACAAGGCCTCGACCGCCCCGCCACGCTAGCTCCGCCACCGCCGCCTGACTCGCCGGCCAGCCTCCTCCTCTCGCCATCGCCCCGCTACTCCACCGCTTCCATCCGCCACCGACCATGGCGTGGCCGACGCCGTACAAGGACTCGACCGCCCCGCCACGCTAGCTCCGCCGCCGCCGCCGCCCCTCGCCGTCTTCTTCCTCCTCCCCTCCCTCCTTCCTTGGCCCAACACAATGCTGCCCTCTAGGGTGAATATCTCCTGCTCCGCCGCCCCCAAATCTTAGCCCCTCTCCGGTCGTCATCTATCATCCCCTGGCTAATTTGCCCCCTCTCCCCGGCCCTCCCTCTCTCTCCTCAAGCAAAATGCAGCTTTTGAGGGGGATGCTCGTGCCCACTGTTAGTGATTGATCCTATTCCTACCTCACATCCTCTCGATCTTGAAGATGTCTAAATCAAAAGCCAAGGGTAAAGGCATTGCCTTGGAGGAACCCCAGGTATGGAAATAAGTAATAATCACCTCTCTTTGTTACTACATTATTATTATGATTATTGGTACAAAGTATCTTCTTTGCACCTATAGGATGATCCTTGCACTAATTTCTCAAGTAGTACATTATCAATTTGAAATTCAAGACATCTCAAATTCCCATTTTCTTGCTTTTGTAGCCATCCCACATGTTTACATTGCAATTGTCAAATCTCCAAGGCGATTATGTGGTTATGATGGAAAAAATCGAGGCAGCAATCAAACAGCTAAACCAAAGTGAGATCAACAAGGAGCCCACTCTTTTGCGTAAACCACTGACATTTGAGGGTCGAATGTACACTCCAAAAACTGGGACTTTCTTAGTGAAATTGGAACCCGAGCATCAAGGAAAAGTGGTCACACTGCTCTATAGATGGTTTGACTTGTACTTCGTCGGCTTCCACGTTGAAGGTTACTACTTTGCAGATTATTTACGGTGCTTTTATTATTCTTCCTTGCTTGGACTGGAGCAGTTGATATGTTTTGTGCTTGAGCATACTGTTATTTTGGTCATCCTGTCCTGACATAACTCTCTTAATTTTGGGCCTTCGGGTTGAGTAGCTTCATTCTATATGGACGATTTCCCTATGTTGCAATTCTGCTTGTTTGTAGCTTATGTTTATTGGCCCTTCCGATGGTGGTGATCTCAGAAGCAATCCGCTTTGATCTATGGAGGGCCTGTGTGACGAAACGACTTGGTGAGGAGGTGGATGATGTTGTTGAGGAGGAGTACAGCCAGTACTTCCAGTATTGGCAGAAAATGTCAGTGGCCATTGTCAACAAGGATAAGTGGGATACTCTGGAGTTAGATGAGTTAGTCAAATTGGTCCGTGTTCTCATGAGGAACAAGGAAATCAAGCCTGAGAAGAAAAAGTGGATGCCGCGCTCTTCATCAAGCACCAGCTCAGGGAAGAAGTGATAATCGGCCAAAAGAAGAGGGCTTGTTCAAATCGAGCTTTTGTGTCTCATCTGTTGAAGCTGGCGGGCTCTACCTTTATACCTAACCAAACCGAAGTGGCTGCTTGTTTGTTTGAGGAGAATCATTTGCTGTAAAATACTATGCTATGCTATGATATGTGTATCCCAGCCGTTGCTATGCTATGCCATGATATGTGTATCCCAGCCGTTGCTGGTGAAGAGAGAGACCATTACATGCTATGACATGTTCCTATGCATTGAAGCAGATAGATGAACCCATCCGTGTTAATCCTGGATTTTTTCGATTTCCTTAGCTCAAATAACAAGTTTTTTTTCCTCTTCCGATTGAAGGAAAACCATGAATGAATGAAAAAAAAAACATGGAATCATCCATTCATTTTTGCCACCAAGACGCAGAATCATGGAAGGTTCGCAACAGAGGAGCCACTATTTGTATGATTGTGTTATAAATCATGGAACCATCCATTCATCATTCATTCATTAATACAAAAATGTTTTTGTATGATTGTGTTGACTAAGCAACACAACAACAGGGCGCATGGCATGCCAATTTATTCATAAATAGAGAGACAAGACACGGTTGGTTCATTACATCCCTCCATTACCATCCACGGGTAAAACAACAGCACAGGCACAATTCTTCTTACATGTACTACGGGCATGAACAGAAATTCTAGAGCACGACCAATCAGAACCGAGGCGCATACCTAGGGCAGGTATAATCCTTGGGCATACTGGTCCCTCTTGTTAAGACATGTTTTGCCATTGGTTTGCACAGGATGGCAGTCCAGGAAACCTTCACTTGCAGCTCCCAGGCGCTGTGACAGCAGACTTGCTCTTCAGCAGGGTATGCTAGCTTGACCAAGGTGCCTGCATCCTCATCATCGACGTCATCGCCATCATCAAGGAAGCGAACATAGGCACCAATTTCATCTTCGTCGTCATCCGGGTCAGGGACAGCTACGAGGTTGCGAGTTAACACAACAGAGGAGCCGCTCTTCGTATCTCTGCTATCATACACAATCATCTGAGTCCTCGGGTTTTCACTAGTCCCAGCACATATTTTGCCACTGAAAGGTGCTGCTCCTTTCAAAACTTTGACTTCAAGGCTAGCTGCCACTGGACTTTCAACAGTTGCAAGCACCAACTCCACTCTGCTTAGCCAACTGCTCAGCACCCTTGTGATTGGTTCAGGATCATAGGGACCAACATGGAGCACTACCACACCTTTGCTAAAATCTTCGTCGCCAGCATCACCCTTCACCCTCAGATTTAACTCAAAATAAATATTATCTAACTGAACTAATCCTCGCCGTGGACCTATCAATTTTAGCATATCATCCTGCAAAATAATTTAAGATACGTCAAATATGTCTCTATGTAGTAAGTGGAGCAAGCTGTGTAGTTGGACATGCTAACCAAACAAATCTGACTAGTCACACAAGCTCACATGAAGTTAAGCAATTAATCAGACCAGTGTAGAAAATACGCAACTAAATCTCACATGAAGTTAAAAGGCAACAAGTTTTGAACAAGCGAAAATAACTAAATGGAGAAACCTAATAGATATATGAAAATGCACCAAATTTGATGAAAGAGTGGTGTATACTAGGGAACTACTACATTGACAAAACATAGCTTGGACATCATGCAAGAACAGCAAGCTGAGATAGCTACATCATGAGAGCTGAGAAAGATTGCTACATCATGAGATAAACAGTAAGCTGCAATAGCTACATCATGAAGCCATCAATGTTTTCAATCAAAATGGTAACTCACAAACCATTTTTGCAAACATAAGTGTATCCAATACGATGTTAAGCTTCTGAATAGTGGTAATTGCAAGCAAGAATGACAAGAAACGTTTCTGAATAAACACCAACACATAATGCTGGCAGAGCAGGACTTGTTCTTAAAAGGAAACAAGTACATATACAAGAAATGCCGAAGGGTACAGGGCATAAACCTAGCAAATTTTAGCAAACTATATTGAAGAATGGAGCTGTTTGCATTCTAGTTTGTATTTGGTCAAGAAAGTTTTGATAGGATAGCAGACTAGTGTACCAGCAATCATATAATATCATATGGTGAAATCAGCACACACACACACACACACACACACACACACACACACCTTTTATAGTATACAGCATATTTATTAGAAGAGGATAACAATATTTGGATTTGATCAGTATATACGAGTAAGTCAAAGCTAAGGAAACAGGGAATGGACCTTGGAGTTGATGATCTGGGGATCTTCCCTTGCACGTCTGAAGAGATAGACACATCTGTAGTCAATCGTATCCCTTGCAACAACAGTGCCATATACGCTGATTGGATAACCCCGGTCGGATTCGGTTACTTTGACGGAAATGACATTGACAGCAAACGACACCATGCACCTCTCCAACTTGGGAGTTAGATTGTCATAAAGCGGCGGCCCAAGGCCAAACTTAGCTGCAAATGAAGGGCAAGAGACACAAGTCAGAGCCAACAACTATGGCCAGTTTATCGTCTCCTAACAAGGGAAGAAACTCAAGTGAAATCCAGTAATCCACACTCATCAGTCGCTGCATGCTCAATCAATCAATCAATCAATACCAAAACGAATGGAATGGAATGGGTGTGAGTGCACTACTCACACTCTCTATCGAGGTCGAAGCCCCCTATATTGAAGCTGCAGAAGCGGGTGTGGACCCAAAGATTCTTCCTGGGATCCAACTCGGTGAAGCCTTTGACGCAGGCAATGTGAAGCTCCTGGAGCTCGGCCTTGGTCATGCGCATAACTCCACCATCGTCATCGCTGTCCCACATTGGAATCTCAGGCTCCTCGGTCACTTCCTCCTCCTCCACATCTGAGGCGATCGAAGAACTGCCGATCTCCGTAGGGGGGTGCTCACCCATCTCGCAGGCCGGAACACCCATCTCCTCCTCCTCCTCCTCCTTGTCGCGGGTTGGGCTAGCTGCGATGTCCATAGGGGCTTGCTCCTCCTTGGGGCTAACATCGCTGGCTGTACAGCAATCGAGAAATCCATGGTAAACAGAAAGGGGAACTAGAAAGAAGAAGAAAAGGGGGTGGGGGAAGGAGACGGGAACCTTCTTCGTCGCTGGCGGCGGCGGCGGCGGCGTCCTTGTTCCAGCGCCGCTTCCGACCGATCTGCACCGGCACGGGCAGCTGGGTCTCGCCCAGCATCTTGCCACCAGGGAGGAAGAAGAAGAAGAAGGTGTGAGATGATCGACGGCGATCGACGTCGCCGGCGGCAGAAGATAGCTAGCTAGGGTTTGAGGGGGCCGGCGATTCGATTTCGATTGGGGAATCGAATCAATCGCTCGGGATCGGGTCATCGGGAGTGGCCGCTGCCCGCCGGAGATATGTGCTGGCCCATTAGGGCTTCATCCAGCCAGCCCATTTATCAGTAGCCGGCCCACTCTTCCTTCCTCTTTCTTGTGCTCCTCCCTTCCCTCTAATAAAACTTCTACTTCTTGTAATGACTGCAAGAGTGTCCAGTCTAACTTTTCTAAAAAAAAAATCAGTCTAACATTAATATTATTTTCAATATTAACCATAATTAATGTTGATTCCAAGAGTAGTTGTGTTATATATAATTAATACCATTTCCAAATTATGATTAATGTAATTAGCATGTTTCAAACTATTCATGATGTGATGGATACATCATTGGAGCAGCGGCATCCACTGTCGATTGCCCTTAATATTTTATTAAGCAAATCATCGGTGTATTCTATCTTCTTTCTATAATGGCTTCTGCGATTCGAACACCACTAGTTAAACTTCTTTCTGTAATTTCATAGCTGTAGCTTTTCTCATTGGAAAAAATCCTATTCCTACTCCCTCCGGTCATTTTTACTCTGCGTATTAGATTTGTCTACAGTCAAACTTTGCTAAGTTTGATAAATTTATATTAAAAATATTAAAATTTACAATACCTAACAAATATAATATGGAAATATTGATCTTAGTGTTGTTATGTGAATGTTAATAATTTTTTGTATAAACTTGGTCAAACCTTAAAAAGGTTTGACTTCAGACATGCAGAGTAAAAATGACCATAGGGAGTACCTAGTTTTCTATTCCTTTGTCTTGTGTACCCACGTTCCCAGTAGGAGATTTGGTTTCATATAGATAGCAACACGAGAACCACAACAATATAAATGGTTTATAATTTAGACACCCTGCTTAAGAGATGTTTTATTTTAAAAACCATACCCCCAAAAAAACACGTACTGTCAACCCCTTTACCGTCTCCCGTGGAGAAAGTCTACTAAAACTCTCTTAGTGAGAACAATTTTACTTCTAACCACTTCTCATCGTGAGAGGAATTTGCAAGTTATCATTGTAAGAGGTACCCATTAATTTGTGCTTTTCAAAATATCAATAGACATGAAATGAAAAAGAAAAGGGTCCCCGACCTTACTGGGCCCGATCCACCGACCATCGTGGGTATCACTTCCTTATTTCTAAAATCGCTAATTAACGGGTAAACCTTACGAATGTTACTCCAACCTTTCTCTGGTACTGACAAGTGACACACTAAATGTGCGCCAGTCACCACAATCTAAGAGTTTTTTCTTTTTCGTAGATTTGTTTTTAGAACATTTCATCTCTTGAACCGTGTGTCTAAATCATGAATTGTTCCATCATTGGATTTCCTATGTCAAGATCTTTAAACTATATTCCATGTTAATAGGTTTCGACGTACTTTTCCTTGAAAAAGTGAGAAAATCAAGAAGGCGAAAAAACAGAAAAGTGAAAAACAAAAACCAAGAAAAAACAATAGAACTAGGGAGCACACCTGTGCTTTTCCCTTTTTAGGAAGCACAATTGGGCTTCTCATCGAAGCACATGCTTTGCTTTTTCATTTTTGGGAAGCACAATTTGTGCTTCCCGTGGAAGCGCAGGCTATGTTTTTCCCTTTTTAAGGAAGCACACCTATGCTTTTTTCCTTTTAGGGAACCATGACTGTGTTTCTTTGTGGAAGCACGGGATATTCTTCTCGTGAAAAAGCACTGCTTCTAGAAAAATGTTTTTTTTCGCCAAAACGTTGGGAAAACAAAAAAGCAAAACGCAAAAAGAAACCTAGAAAAAAGCATGAAAAAATAGAAACCCCAGGGGTGCACTCAGCGCGCAAACATGGTGACGGCTGGACACACCACTTGGCGCGCTGTCAGGCCCAAGTAAGTGACCTCTGCGGGAGCCCTCGAAGGTGTACCCCTTAATTAGTTGCTCCACCTTATTCAACGGACCGTTTCAAAAGAATTAGCTCCCTCCGTTGCGAGAAGTAGTACTCAACATGCACCACCTCACTACTGTTGTTGTGGGCGGACTGTTTCCTTGTTTTCACCCCGATTTTGGGATGGTTCTAGAAGCTTCCATGCCTGATTCCAATTTCTTTCTTCTCTTTTTATTTCGTCCATTTCCATTTCTCAATTCTTGAATATTTTAAAAGTTTTAGAGCATTTTTAAAATTCATTGCACTTTTTAAGATTTATGACAAGCATATTTTCAATTCACAAGCATTTGAAAATCCACTGATATTTAGTGAATGTATATAAAATTCACGAATACTTTTAAAATTATGTTCATTTTCATATTTTCTAACTTCTTAAAAAATGTTGAACATTTTCCAATTTACAAAAAAAAAATCGTTAAGATTTTTAAAATTTTCCGACTTTTCAAAAAGCATGAAAATTTTAAAATTTGTTAACAAATCCCAGTGTTTTGTTATGTACTGAGACAGAAATAGTTTTTTAGACAGCGCCAACCCCGTTATTTTTCTATTGGAGTGACGAACAACAAGGCAAGCGAGCGAATGAAGCTATTGGGCCCAGCCCGCACGCGCGTGCGTGTTATAGCGTTAGTTGACCGCTAAAAATGGGGAATAGAAAGTCAGAATTTCCCGGTGGCGAGATCCGTCATGTGCAAGGAGCCCCAGAGTACCGAAGCCGGAGAACAGCGAAGCACAATGTGCTCATCAGCTTCATGCAGGGGGCGCTACATGCCTGGCCACCCTCCAGCAGATTTCCTTTGATGTTCGATGCGGCTGCTGTCACGCTTTGGCATGCAAGAAATGATCGTGTATTCAACAGCAAGCAATGGTCCCCTGCTTTCATCAAGCTCTATGCAGTGCAGTTGCTAAATTTGTGGAGGAACAGAACACGGAAAACGGCTGATTAGGATGCTATTGAGGCTTGGGTGCAATGGTCACTAGTAGAAAAAGGGTCATTTGTCCCGGTTGAGGAACCGGGACTAAAGGGTCATTACTAAAGCTCTGTACCTTTAGTCCCGGTTCTTATACGAATCGGGATAGATGAGCCTTCACGTGGCCGTTGCGGCGAGCCCAGGCAGTAAGGCCTTTGGTCCCGGTTGGTAGCACCAACCGGGACCAATAAGCGTCCATGCGTCAACATTTCAGGGGTTGGGGTTTTTGTTTTTTTTTTTTGAAAGGGGGAGGGTTAGGGGGTTTTGGGGAGTTAATTTAGATGTTTCATATATTGTGTTAACTAGCTAATTAATAGAGAGAAGTACGTGTCCTCTCTTATCTCCGTGCTTGGTCGACGCTACGTACTATACGTATGGAAAGGACTCGACACGCTAGCTAGTAAGCAAATGAAGGAAACAGAAGATCGTCATGAACAAATGCATACAGAGAGAAGTGATATCGACCTCTCCTTCTCCGAGAGATTGGTCGAACAACAAGTTTTTGTATATCTATCCGACGCTACTGGCTACATATATACAATATAAGATCTCTTACAATATAATCCCCTAATTATATATGAACTTAGGGTCCACATGGTATTCTCCGTCTTTATCGATCACGTGGTCAAGAAAGAATGCCGCCAATTCCTCTTGAATTGCTCGCATGCGATCTGGTGGTAGGAGTTCATCCCGCATCTGAAACATCTAAATTTGAAGAAGGGGGTCAATACATATATATGAATGAATGAAACTCAACACAAATGATGGTAATAAAATAAAATTGTGAATATTATTGCTTACGCACTTCATATTGTTTGTTAGAGTAGCCCCGCTCACAGGTCGTGTGGCGGATGGACTCGCAAACGTAGTATCCACAGTAATTATTTCCGGCTTCCTGCCACAACCACTTTACAAGAAATAGAGGTCAATCAAACTGATAAGCAAGCATGCTAAATGGTATTGATGAAACTAGCGCTTGAATCACTAGGAGATGCGCGGAACTAGCTAGTAGTACTTACTTTCGGGTGTTTAAATTGCAGCTTCTTCGGCAGTCCCGGAGCTTTTGAGGTGAATTTTTTCCAAACCCTGCCAGACAAAGAAAACAATTACTTGATATCAGGAAATGAACAAAGTTGGCGATATGGTGCAATAATGATCGATTTAACTTACTTCTCGAGCATTTGAGTCATGTCCGCATACTCCTGGGGATCTTTTCGTCTCGAGTCTAAGACGGTTACTAGTCCCTGCTCAAGCTTAATCTCTAGGAGAATATAGTGGAATATGCGCACGCATGCATAACTCATCAATTACATTACTATAACCTCGAGTAATAAGGGAAACCGAATATGCAAAAGACAGTAACACTCACTTGAAGTTGTAAGGAAGGAGTATTATAGCTTTGTTTTGATTTAATACCAACGATCGTAGCATGTTGGCCTCGGCTTCTTTGGCATGAAATTCAACCGTATATGCATCTATGAGATTGTGTTAATGAACCCAATATCACCGATTTGTCTTTTCTTCAATTCGGCGATCTTGAACCTGCATAATATAGTGAGGATAATTAAAAATACATGCAATGAAAGAGCTGACCTATATATAGAGACTTAATGACAGAAGTAGTACTTACAGACAGTAGCAAGTGACCGTTAATTTATCAAGGGCCTTTTGATTGAAAAACTCGAAGAACTGCTCAAATGGAACATTCAACAGATCAATTCCAACGAGGTCATGCTCCTCTTTAACTCTCAGCGTCAAAGTATTCATCCCATCAGACTCTCTGCAGGTTTTCATGTACCAATCATGGAATCTTCGCATCATCGTTGTTAGAGATCTTTCATCTTTGACGAGAGGCTTCCCGTACTGGTATTTGTGTTCGTCCACCTCCAAGAAATCATAATGTACATCGTCGGGCAGGTAATCTCCAACATTGGTATAACCGGGCACCATCTTCGGATCATTAGCGACGCTATCGCTAGACACCTTGAGCTGAGGGCACGATTGGTTCGCTTGTTCGCCGAGCTGGGGAATTGTTTTCCCAGCTCGTCGTTCTGCTAACCTTTGATCACTCATAGTACTTCCCGCCCGCTCCGCTTTGATATATGACCTTTCAATAATGCGCTCATAGTTGCCTTTCGGCGGAGACTTTGGTCGTTTCTTCAGGGCATCCACAGTGCGCTTTGCTTTCACCGGATCTACCTTCTCCTCCGGAGGTGGATGTTTCTTTGCTTTCACCCCTTCAAAGAAGTCCCTCACTTCTTTTTGCACGATCTTCTCGTTTTCCTCAACGATCCTCTCGTATGGTAACTTATCTAGAGGCTTGAGAGATGGACCGAATCTGTATTGCCTCCCGCCTCTGGCTGTACTGCTAGACGCCGGAGCAGACGGAGCGGCTGCGACTGTCTTCTTTTGTGCTTGCTTACGAGGCGGAGGAGAAGGACTACGACGCGCCGGAGCTTCCGGAGCGGCGGCGGGTCTCTTCCGCCCTTGCTGCCAAGGCGGAGAAGGAGGAGGCTGGCTGCTCGGGCGCGCCGGCGCAGGCGGAGAAGGAGGCGGAGTGCCGCCACGCGCCGGAGAAGGAGGCGGAGGCGTCCAGTTCGGAAGGTTGATGAGCTCCTTCCGCCATAGGCATGGAGTCTTCAGACAAGAACCCAGCCGAGTCTCCCCTTCACCCGTAGGGTGGTCAAGCTCGAGGTCCTCAAATCCGTCCGTTATTTCATCCACCATCACCCTAGCATATCCTTCTGGAATCGGCCGGCAGTGAAAAGTTTCGCCAGGTTCAGGAGGTGCAACAGAGCCAACAGCCGCCTTGACTTTCAATTTCAGCCATTGCGTCATAAGGTGGCAATGCTGAGACTCCGTGATAGCATCCACGGGGTAGCTAGCAGGAGCTGTGAAGACATGCTCCTGAAGCAGCTCGGTGGAAGCCACGCTGCTTCTCCGCTGAGATGGCGGGGTAGCTTCAGCAGGTTGCTTGCTGCGAACTGCGTCACGTTCCTCTAGCGCTTGTACCCTTGCGTGCAGCGCCTGTAGTTCGGTCAACTCCTTTTTCTTCTTCCTCTCCCGGCGTTTGTAACCGCTTGCGTCGGGAAACCCAGCCTTCCACGAAACGGAGCCTGACGTGCCTCGTGTCCGTCCGGGGTGCTCAGGGTTCCCGAGGGCCTCTGTGAGCTCGTCGTTCTCTCTGTCCGGAACGAACGTCCCTTCCTGCGCTTTTTCGATAAACTCATGAAGCTTCTTGATGGGTGTATTCAGCTGCTCGTTCGTCCAAACGCACTTCCCTGTTACAGGGTCCAATGTTCCCCCAACCCCGAAGAACCAAGTCCTGCAACGGTCTGGCCAGCGCAATGTCTCTAGTTCGATCCCTTTATTAAGGAGGTCATTCTCAGCCTTGTCCCACAACGGCCGGGCTTTCAGGTAGCCACCTGACCCCGTGCGATGGTGATGCTTCTTCTTTGCAGCATTTATCTTGTTTGTCGCTGACATCTTCTGTGCTCTCTCAGATTTCTTTTGGGCGACAAATGTGTCTCAGTGATCTTTGATCTTCTCAAATCGGCCGGTGAGTTCTGGAGTCTTGTCTTTGTCGACATACGTTGATTTCAGCTCATTCTTCCACCTCCTGAATAGCTCAGCCATCTTCTTAAGAGCATAAGCCTTGATAATTGGCTCTATAACCGGCTTCTCCGGATCCTCCTCTGGCGGTAGGGTGAATTTGCCTTCAGCGTGGTCCAAAGATCAGCTTTCTGCCTATCGTTGACATAAGACACCTTAGAGTCTTTGTCCTTAGGCTTAAACCATTGCTCGATGCTGATCGGGATCATGTCCCTAGCAAGAACCCCGCACTGAGTAGCAAATGCTTGCTTGGTCCGGAGGGGTTCAATCGGTTGGTCAGCGTGATCGATTTCGGTGATCGTGTACCTTTCATCCGAGCCCAACTTTCTCTTCGGGCCTCGTCTCGTTACCGAAGTGTTGCTCGATCCGGAGGGCTAGAAAAGGAGAAAGAAGAGAGTTAATATGAGTACATAGCAAAAACAATTAATGCATCAATTAGCTATAGTCAGCACATGCTTAATTAATATATTTACCTGGCCGGACTCCATTCGGTCAACGGAGCCGTCATCACGGTGTTCTTCCTCCTCGATTCGGTCACCCGAGCCATCATAATCATGTCCTTCCTCCTCCATTGTTCGATCATCGTAGCCTGCTTCTTCACCCTGTCCTTCCAGACCATCGGTGCATATGTCGTTGAGAAACGACAAGACGGCATCACTTCCGGCTGCGATTATCTCCCCCAACGCCGCTTCGGTTGCTTCGTCTCGGGGGTGCTCCATAGTTTCTGCAAATATTTACAACATGGCAGTTATTATTCAAACATGACAGATGGATATATTAGTGGCAAACGTAGAACTAGCTAGCTAAGCACAATAAGGAATCATATTAGTGGCCTCGACGCTTCTCTAGGGTTTGGGGTGGCCTCGACGACAACGCTCTTTTAACTTGGTAAATTTGGGTGGCCTCGAGAGAGTTTGTCGGGTAGGGGCGCGGCGGGAGGGGCTAGGAGACCGACATCGTTTTTTTAGGGTTTGGGTGTCCTCGAGAGTTTTGGTCGAGCGAGAGGGCCGAGGGGGTGCCCCCGTGGTATAAGTTATCGCGGTCGAGAGGGGGTATATATATCGAACGCCCCTCATGTCGAAGTTATCAGGGAGAGGGGGTTATATCGACAACGACGACATACATACATATATGGGAAAATAATGTTATCGGGGAGGGGGTATATCGACTCCCCCCCCCCCTCATGTTGAAGTTATCGGGAGGGGGTATATCGACAACGACATACCCGATAAAAAATAAGAAGACGAAGAAGAAATAAAAAGAGGAGAAAAAGAAAGGAATAGAGGAGAAGATCGAAGAAAAAAAAGAGGAGAAGAAGAAAGGAATAGAGGAGAAGAAGAAAACATAGAATATTTTCTATGTTTTCTTCTTCTCCTCTATTCCTTTCTTCTTCTCCTCTTCTTTTTCTTCTTTTTTCCTCTTCTTATTTATTTCTCCTCTTCTTCCTCTCCTCTTCTTCTTTCTTCCTCTTCTTATTTTATTTTTTCCTATCCTTCTTTTTCTTCTTCTTCCTTCTTAATATCACTTAGCAACTTTTGCAACGATAGGGGGTGGGGGGTGCTCCCGTGGTCTAAAATCGGTCTATGCACGATAGAAAATTCTGAAAAAATACATGAAGTAGTATTGCTTGGTTTTTTTTAAATGTTCAAATAGAAAATTTAGAAAAAAAAGTAAAGGTTTTGCCTAATGCATTGTTCATATAGAAAATTGTTACTCTGTAATTTAATGAACAAAAATTACATGAACAAAATAAAAATTCTATGAACAAAATTACAACAGAAAAAAATCATAAAAATTCTATGGAAAAAATGACATTATTTGCATATGAATATACAAACATTTGCATATTCTACAATAATATCACCAAAAAAATCTATGAACAGAAAAAAATCCTAACTTTTGCAAATGAACATACTACTACTACAATATGTGTGTGTGTGTGTGTGTGAACAGGGCCTTCGTCGTCGGCGTCCGGGCGGGCGGCGGCGTTGGGGCGCGGGGGGGGGGGGGGGGGGGGGAGGGGGGAGAGGAGGGGGAACGGCGCGGTGAGGCTCACAGTGCAGGCGAGCGGCGGCGAGGTCGGGGCAGGGTGCTCGACGTGCGCGGCGGCGAGGTCGGGGCAGCGCGCGGCGACGGCGAGGTCGCGGCAGGGCGCGTCGAGGTCGGGGCAGGGTGCGGCGAGGCCGGGACAGGGGCGACGGCGACGCGGAGACGATGAACGGGGGCGGCAGCCTGGCGCCGTCGATGAGCTCGGCGTCGTCGGGGCGGCAACTGCGAGATGAGAAGTGAAAATTTTCGCAAGTCCTGCTTATATACCAAGAGCATTGGTCCCGGTTCGTGGCACCAGCTGAGACCAATGCCTCCCTTTAGTCCCGGTTGGTGCCACCAACCGGGACCAAAGGTCTCTTTTCAGCAGCCCAAAGGGCGGGAAGCAGAGGCCTTTGGTCCCGGTTAGTGGCACCAACCGGGACCAATGGTCTCTTTTCAGTAGCCCAAAGGGCGGGAAGCAGAGGCCTTTGGTCCCGGTTGGTGGCACCAACCGGGACTAAAGGGGGGGCATTGGTCCCGGTTGGTGCCACGAACCGGTACGCATGCCCCCCTTTGGTACCGGTTGGTGCCACCAACCGGGACCAAAGTCCTCGTGCTGCCCGTGGCCAAAACTTTAGTCCCACCTCGCTAGTTGACAGGGGCGCGCAGTGGTTTATAAGCCCACTGCCGCACCCCTCTCGAGCTCCTCTTGATTGCAGGCTTACGGGCCTAATTGTCACTACTATGCCTGATGGGCCTACTGGGCCTTCTGCGGGCCTGAATCCTGCCCCATGGTTGGGTTTCTAGTCGTATTCAGGCCGTGGTTTCCCAATAGGTGGCACTTTTCTTTGTTTTCTTTGTTGCTTTATTTATTTTATTTTGTTTCTACTTACAACAAAATACTTATTGTTGCTATTTTTATTTATTTTATTAAAGTATCTTTTTTAATTATTTTTGCTTTTAGGTCACAAAAATTATAAACTTTCTATTAGTGCCATTAGTTTTCAAATTTGAATAGTTAAAATTTGAATTCTTTAAAATTTGTGTGAATCACTAGTTTGTGATTAACTTTACTATAAAAATAGATTTTCGAGTGATTCTTTTTCCTGCTATTTAATATTACTGTGTTTTATGATTCTAGTTTGTTATTTTAGTTTCTAACAAAAAAATCTTTATGATAATGCCTTTTGCTATTAAAGTTTCTAACAAAAACATTCTTTATGAAAATTCTTTTTGCTTTTAATGTTTTGAGCAGAAAATGATTTGATAATTTTAGTTCCATAAATTTTATATAATTTTAGTTTCAATAATACTAGAGGTTTCTAAAAGATTTTTTTATTCCTTTTGCAATCGGAGTTTTATAAAAGCTTTTTAGTTGAATCTTTTTGCTATTGAAGAATATTATAGTTTTGTTTTAGTTGATCATAACAACATATTTTAATTGATTATTTTTAGTTCATTCTTTTTGCTATTAGTTCATGAGCTATAAATGACCCTTAAATTGAAAAGCACTACAAATGAACTCTTAAAAGGTTGAAAGTTGGCATGGTATCATCATTCACCCACATAGCATGTGCTAAAAAGTTGAGAGGGTTACGGCAAAAACTGGATGCACTTCGTGTACAAAATGGACAATCTCTTTCGAAGTATCAGGGTTTCGGACAAAAACTCATCAGTTACAAAGGGATTTCATTTTTTTGAACTTATTTGAACTCCAGACTTTTGTGTGTTCAAAATGCACCATTCAAAGACACATCATCAATTTTCAACCCTTTGTGACTTCATTTGTTATTTTTCATGCATTTACTGATTTTATTGAGCTATATGACCGTGAAATTGAAAAGCACTACAAATGAACTCTGAAAAGGTTGAAAGTTGGCATGGTGTCATCATTTCACCCACATAGCATGTGCTAAAAAGTTGAGAGGGTTACGACAAAAACTGGATGCACTTCGTGTACAAAATGGACAATCTCTTTCGAAGTATCACGGTTTCGGACCAAAACTCATCAGTTACAAAGGGATTTCATTTTTTGAACTTATTTGAACTCCAGACTTTTTGTGTATTCAAAATGCACCTTTCAAAGCCACATCATCAATTTTCAACCCTTTCTGACTTCATTTGTTATTTTTCATGCATTTACTGATTTTATTGAGCTATATGACCGTGAAATTGAAAAGCACTACAAATGAACTCTGAAAAGGTTGAAAGTTGGCATGGTGTCATCATTTCACCCACATAGCATGTGCTAAAAAGTTGAGAGGGTTACGACAAAAACTGGATGCACTTCATGTACAAAATGGACAATCTCTTTCGAAGTATCACGGTTTCGGATGAAAACTCATCAGTTACAAAGGGATTTCATTTTTTGAACTTATTTGAACTCCAGAATTTTTGTGTGTTCAAAATGCACCTTTCAAAGCCACATCACCAATTTTCAACCCTTACTGACTTCATTTGTTATTTTTCATGCATTTACTGATTTTATTGAGCTATATGACCGTGAAATTGAAAAGCACTACAAATGAACTCTGAAAAGGTTGAAAGTTGGCATGGTGTCATCATTTCACCCACATAGCATGTGCTAAAAAGTTGAGAGGGTTACGACAAAAACTGGATGCACTTCGTGTACAAAATGGACAATCTCTTTCGAAGTATCAGGGTTTCGGACCAAAACTCATCAGTTACAAAGGGATTTCATTTTTTTGAACTTATTTGAACTCCAGACTTTTGTGTGTGTTCAAAATGCACCATTCAAAGCCACATCATCAATTTTCAACCCTTTCTGACTTCATTTGTTATTTTCATGCATTTACTGATTTTTTTGAGCTATGTGACCGTGAAATTGAAAAGCACTACAAATGAACTCTAAAATGGTTGAAAGTTAGCATGGTGTCATCATTTCACCCACATAGCCTATGCTAAAAAGTTGAGAGGGTTACGGTAAAAACTGGATGCACTTCGTGTACAAAATGGACAATCTCTTTCGAAGTATCAAGGTTTCGGACGAAAACTCATCAGTTACAAAGGGATTTCATTTTTTTGAACTTATTTGAACTCCTGAGTTTTTGTGTGTTCAAAATGCACCATTCAAAGCCACATCATCAATTTTCAACCCTTTCTGACTTCAGTTGTTATTTTTCATGCATTTACTGATTTTTTTGAGCTGTGTGACCGTGAAATTGAAAAGCACTACAAATGAACTCTGAAAAGGTTGAAAGTTGGCATGGTGTCATGATTTCACCCACATAGCATGTGATAAAAAGTTGAGAGGGTTACGACAAAAACTGGATGCACTTCGTGTACAAAATGGACAATCCCTTTCGAAGTATATGAGGGTTTCGGACGAAAACTCGTCAGTTACAAAGGGATTTCATTTTTTTGAACTTATTTGAACTCCAGACTTTTTGTGTGTTCAAAATGCACCATTCAAAGCCACATCATCAATTTTCAACCCTTTCTGACTTTATTTGTTATTTTTCATGCATTTACTGATTTTTTGGGCTATATGACCGTGAAATTGAAAAGCACTACAAATGAACTCTGAAAAGGTTGAAAGTTGGCATGGTGTCATCATTTCACCCACATAGCATGTGCTAAAAAGTGAGGGTTACGGCAAAAACTGGATGCACTTCGTGTACAAAATGGACAATCTATTTCGAAGTATCAGGGTTTCGGACGAAAACTTATCAATTACAAAGGGATTTCATTTTTTTTAACTTATTTGAACTCCAGACTTTTTGTGTGTTCAAAATGCACCATTCAAAGCCACATCGTCAATTTTCAACCCTTTCTAACTTCATTTGTTATATTTCATGCATTTACTGATTTTTTGAGCTATATGACCGTGAAATTGAAAATCACTACAAATGAACTCTGAAAAGGTTGAAATTTGGCATGGTGTCATCATTTCACCCACATAGCATGTGCTAAAAAGTTGAGAGGGTTACGGCAAAAACTGGATGCACTTCGTGTACAAAATGGACAATCTCTTTCGAAGTATCAGGGTTTCGGACGAAAACTCATCTGTTACAATCGGGATATCATTTTTTTGAACTTATTTGGACCCCAGACCTTTTGTGTGTTCAAAATGCACCATTCTAAGCCACATCATCAATTTTCAACCCTTTCTGACTTAATTTGTTATTTTTCATGCATTTACTGATTTTTTTGAGCTATATGACCGTGAAATTGAAAAGCACTACAAATGAACTTTGAAAATGTTGAAAGTTGGCATGGTGTCATCATTTCACCCACATAGCATGTGGCTAAAAAGTTGAGAGGGTTAGGGCAAAAACTGGATGCACTTCATGTACACAATGGACAATCTCTTTCGAAGTATCAGGGTTTCGGACGAAAACTCATCTGTTACAATCGGGATATCATTTTTTGAACTTATTTGAACTACAGACCTTTTGTGTGTTCAAAATGCACCGTTCAAAGCCACATCATCAATTTTCAACCCTTTCTGACTTCATCTGTTATTTTTAATGCATTTACTGATTTTTTTGAGCTATATGACCGTGAAATTAAAAAGCACTACAAATGAACATGGATAGATAAGTGACCAAATTAATAGTAGTTCATCATCACATTAAAACCAAAGTACATACATAGTTCAAATTGAACAACATATAGCTCTCTAGAGCATGTAGTTAAACCATACATTGAAACTATGTAAAACCTTTCAATGCAACAACAAATGCGATCATAATCACAACTAAGGTAACAATTGATCCAACGGCATAATGATACCAAGCCTCAGTATGAATGGCATATTTTCTAATCTTTCTAATCTTCAACCGCATTGCATCCATCTTGATCTTGTGATCATCGACGACATCCGCAACATGCAACTCCAATATCATCTTCTCCTCCTCAATTTTTTTATTTTTTCCTTCAAGTAATTGTTTTCTTCTTCAACTAAATTTAACCTCTCGACAATAGGGTCGGTTGGAATTTCCGGTTCACCACCTCCTAGATAAATAAAATCTATGTCATGTTGGTCGGCATAATTGTCATAAACAATAAATGAACCAAATAGTTATAAAAAGATAATATATACCACATCCGAATCATAGACAGGACGAGGGCCGACGGGGGCGGATACCAGAACCATCGCACTATATAATAACAAGGAATAATAAAAGTAAGAAAATTAGACAAGTACTATCTGAAGTAAGAATTTTTTTTCTTTCAGAAAGAAGATAAGAACAAGAGGCTCACCACGGTGGTGTCGGCGACGAGATCGGCGCGGGCGATCGACAGCGATGAAGACGGGGACGGGACGTGACGGACCGCTAAATCTAGAAAAATCTCGGGGAAAATGGAGCTCGGAGGTCGAGTTTCGAGAGAAGAAATATTAACTAGTGTGGCTCGGACATTTCATCGAACACCTCATGTGCATAGGAGGTGAGCTAGAGCACCCAAATGCCCTCCCCTCGCCGGCAAAAAACAAAGCACAGTGGAGTGCTCTGCTCACCGGCGATGGGCTATATATAGGCAATTCATTTGTCCCGGTTCGTGGCTGGAATCGGGACCAATGGATTTGGGCCAGGAGCGAGGCCCATTGGTCCCGGTTCGTGCCTAGAACCGGGACAAATGGGTTCAGACGAACCGGGACCAATGCCCACGAGGCCCCGGCCGGCCACCTGGGCTCACGAACCGGGACGAATGCCCCCATTGGTCCCGGTTCGTGGCAGAACCGGGACTAATGGGATGGCCAGGCCTGAACGAAAGCTCCTTTTTTACTAGTGGGTTGTCCTGATTAATCACACTTGCTACCTTTGCCTTCCATGTTGGCTTGTTTTGCTTTTCCCACTTTTCTCTCTTTTATCTCCTTTCTTATCTGGCCGCTCATAGCCAGGGCACCTTGGTGCTAAATATGAGCTTCATGTAATAGACCTTTTGGTCCCCAGGCTTGCGCCTGTTTTGAAATATATGAGGTAGAACCCCATCTACCTTTCATTTCAAAAAAAAAAGAATTTCTCAGTGGGACACAAATTGTACAATGGATTAAACTAATCCATTGGTATCCCCTAAAAAAAACTAACCCCACTGGTACGGTAACTAACTAGTCTTCTTAAACACGATTGTACCCCCTCAAAATATTGTGTGTGATCAATCTACCAGGTACAAACGCTAAGTGTTCTTCTGAAATAATTTCTGGCAGGATTTCCTTCAATCTGTTAGCTTGCACTTTAGACACGATTTTAAGGACGACGTTGCATAAGCCCCCAAGACGTTAGGGATTAACACGAGCAAAGTTTGCTTTACCTCTCCAATCTCCTCCACACCATTAAGAATGTTAAGGACTGCATGCGTTACCTCTTTGTCACAAACGTCCCAATGACGTTGGAAAAAGTGAGCCGGAAACCCATCCATGCCTTGGTCGGGTACATTAGGAGAAGTACTGTTTTGACCTCGGCAGCTATGTATGGTGAATCAAGTCGTTCGTTCATTATTACTGTCACCTTGACAGGCACACATGATAGTACCATCTCCATCCCGGTTGTTCCTTCAGAGGTATACAAAGTCTTGTAGAAATCGACCGCATGAAATTTCAGCTGCTCCAAGTCTTCGCAGGCCGAGCCGTCCGACAGAACTAGACGCTCAATTTTATTCTTTTTCCGCCTCCTAGTCGCTTGTTGCTGAAAAAATTCATGTTCTTATCTCCAGCCGACAACCACTGTATGCGTGAACGCTGTCTCTGCATAATTTCCTCTCTGTTATACTCTTCAGTCAACTTATCAACTCTCTCCTTTTTCTTCATCCGAAGGCTCCAGTCTACCTGGATCAGCTTGTAATAATTCTAGGCGCCCTTGCAGATTCTTAATTTCTTTCTTCACATGACCAAACACGTCCCCATCCCAACCCCGTAGCTTTTGGGATATTGGATTGAGCTTTGCTCCCAATGCATGCATGGAGCCAGACCGTGCTACTAATCCCCAAGACTGCTGCATAAAATACTGGAAGTGTGTCTCCCACATCAGTTCATAGCGGAAAGTTCGCGTGCTTCTTTGCGTGGGCGCCTGCTCTTCTAGCTGTAGCATGATATGGTAATGGTCCGATCGCGCGGTTGTTAGGTGCCTAACCGTCGCAGTCAGAAACCGAGCCATCCAAGTTGGCAGGACAAGCGCCCTGTCTAACCTGACTCTAGTGAAAGTACCTCCACGTACCTTGGTTTCAAATGTCCAGATTGGTCCAACAAAACCCAGGTCACACAAGCCAGCAACGTCCACTGCCTCTTTAAAGCCTGTCATCTCCCTCGCGCACCTTTTGCCTACTCCAAAATGTTCCTCTGGAGAGAGCACTTCGTTATAATCTCCGATGCGGACCCATGGCCGCACTGACTCGCTTCTTAGAAATCTTAGTAAATCCCATGTTTTCTGTCGCTCGCTCACTGTAGTTTCACCATAGATGTTGGTAAGCCTCCATGGCTCCTCTCCATTCTTCCTCACAATCATATCAATATGGTATTGTGAATAGTGAATTAATTCAAGAGATAAATCATCATTCCAGTACATAGCCAAACCTCCACATCTACCATCACTTCCAACAGTATAACACCTACCAAAACCAAAAGAAAATGCTAGATTTCTAGCCTGTAACCCTCCTACTTGAGTTTCTTGCAAGCATAGCACCGGGGAGCAAACCGTTGCACTAACGTACGTGCATAGCTCTCAGACTGTCGTGTCGTTGCCAATCCCGCGATAGTTCCAGCTAATGATATTCACGGTTGTTGAGTATAATGTATATTAAGTAGTATAGGATAGACTATGATTTGTTCCTGCCTTGTCTTGTACTTCAAGTCGGTCATTGTACTCCTATATATATGCCCACGAGGCTCAAGCAATACATTGAACTATGTCACCAATCCTCTCTCTCCCTTCTAACATGGTATCAGCCTAATCGATCCAAACCCTAGCCACCGTCCGACGCTTCCGCTCCACGCCGCCCTCGGAGCGGTCAGCCTCCATGACCGCCGCCGGGGGCCGTGCGGCCCATACCTAGGGTTCGTCCGCCGGTCCTGTTGACCGGCTGCCCTAGAGAGTCTTTTTCCCGATCCCTTGATCCGGATTTTTCTCTCTCTTGCCGATCGTCTTGATCGGTGTTTCTTTTTTTATTTTTCGATCTACGATCGGTTTGCGTCATCCGCCGTCGTTCGTGGTCTACAACGCGCCTCTACTTCATCATTGGGGTCGACTCCATCAGCATCTTCGTCGGTCATGAGACGGCAGCTTGCGTATTTGCGTCGGATCGCTGGCCCGCACCATGTGGTCGCCGCTACTCCTGCGGCTGCTCGCACGGTCCTGCTGGCCATCGTCTTCGGCCGCATACGCCCGGGATCACTCAAGCGCTAACGTGCCCAACGCGGGCGAGATCGATTCTCGTGCGTCTGCGCTGTGTTGTTGGCTGCTCAGGTTCCGCGTACGGCTGCTTTTTCCGGATGATGCATCCCGCGGGCTGCTTGTGTTCAAGTACGATCAGCTTTGGCTTTTGTGCATACTAGATGACCAGTTGCGCCCATGACGCAAAGGCCAAGAGCAAGCCAAATATTGAAAGAGTGTGCATCAAAATATGTAAACACGGAAGGAAACATATGAAAATTAGTATGGATTGATAATAGTCATACGGACAGGATTATCATAATTTTTTTACATAAGATCCAAAATGATGCCAGATATAAAAGTCTCAATAGGTACTTATAGTAATACCAAGTTACATAGCAAAGGACTACCGTGACCTGCTTAGATTGGATAGACAATCATGCAAAGGCCCTTGGACGTGCACTTGAAGGTGAAAGCATATGTACACCCTTTCTTCATGTTTGCCTTATGGAAGAAGCTGCTCTAGTTCATTGTGAGTGTAGCCCTGTTGTCGACGCCCTTGATAAAGAGGGCCATGACACTGGTGGTCCCATCTCCTGTACTGATTGGTAGCTCATCATGATCAGCATCCATGTGCGGGAAGAGGCTTCTCTTAAAAAGTGTTCGCTAAACTTTCGTGTAATTGTTAATTCAGTATCATGTAGTGAACAACATAAAACATAAAAACCATGGAGAAAATGGCATTCAAGGATAGGAATTTCGTCAAAGGAGAATCAAAATATATGACAGGGTAGCCGCCTAACTGTTTTATCAAACAGCAGAAAAGATTATTTACCCCTAATACACAGTTCTTTCATGCTTTCTCATATATAGAGAATAACTATAAATTTTAGAATGTTATGTTATATCTATACATCAGATCACATAGACACATGGAGCTGCACAACAGCTACATCTTACATACAAAACTACTGGCACCAAAAGCATGGTCGATAAATCTATAAACTCTGCTGCTCTGCAGTTTTACAACGATAGAGATAGCAGTAACACCAAACCTAAGTAAACCACTCTGTACGTATCAGCCACATCCTGCTAAATTGCGTAGGTAACTTTGCTGCTTCATCCCCTTAACGATACACATACAACACTCTTTTGTTCAAAAAAACAAAAACAAAATGGCATAGATATCCTTCTCTGAAGCTCAAATATATCAGTGATATTAACGGAGAGCACATTCACCTACCAAAGGGTATATATTCACTTATATCAAATATCTGCATATGAACAAAATGAAAATACCAGCCTACTTTACCATCTACCTCTCGACAACGAAACAAAACATAATACATTATATAATCGAAAAATCATTCTTTTCAAAGGTCCAGAAGAGTTAAAGGAGGCAATGCAAGGGAAAACAATGAAGGATCAGATGATTACTGGATTGATACAGTATCCAAGTGTTAACATATATAGTGGAAGTTCAAGCATGAGCTCACTCTTCTTTTACCAAATAGAAAAGGTGTGACTTGTAGAATGAAGAATCGATGCAAGAAAGTAAAGGCTGTGCAGAGTACCATTATTTTGATTCCCATGGTGAATTTCCATACAAAAGAAATCTTCCGCTTGATTGTATCTTTAGGAAAAAACAACTCAACCAAACAGTATGCAATCAGCCGAGCTCGCATTTTCTGCACATGGAAATAACAAAACAGTCTCAATCAGGTTACCTTCTACAGAAATGATTGTCTATTAAAATCCACACATAATCAAGAGAAAACAGGTCGCATATCCATCAAATTAAATTTCTTGCACAGAGTAGAAAAATGCCCTAAAATATGATCATGCTTTCTAGTACTCGCTGCCTGGAACTAACATGATCTAAATCAGAATTTTCGACAATTAATATATAAATTATAAGGTATAGTAGATGAAGCTAGAATTGGGCAATAATCACACAATTTGTTTGTAAGAAATCCAAACAGAATATTTGAATCATAATCTCTGAACATAAACTTGGGACAAACCAATGACATTAAAGCGAAGGCATTGGAATCAAATATGAACCAAGCAGTGAACATTTATTCAAGCTCAAGCTTACCGTATACCTTTTCACCCACTGTGATTAACATTCTTCCTACTAATCCTTCGTACACCCAGTGCCGCGCTCCTCATCTCCCGGTCTAACTGCCGCATCATTCACCATTGTACACCAAGTGGGGCCCTCCTCATCTCCTGCTCCTCTGCAGTTTCAACATTAGTAATAATTGAGAAACACCTACAAAGGTGGAATTGACATCAGCCATAAATCACAAATTCTAGGCAAAGAAAGAGAATTCCTATAAAGCAAGTATCAAAATATTGCTCCCTCCGAGATACTGCAAACAAAGAGCTATAGTTTTGAATATGATAACAGAACATCACTTCCGTTAAGCATAACAATGGAACAAAACACCATGTGTCTTACATTCAAGGATAAAAGGAGGCATCATATACACACGTGCTAGTATGCTAGATAGTACATTTTAAGTCTGGTAACATTGAAGTAACCTGGAAGCATATCTCAGCAAAAAGTTCCAAAGAAAGTGATTAGAGAATCTTCAAGCAGAACCTCTGAAAATAGGCAAGAATAAAAGAAATCTCACTGGGTAAGACATTACAACAAACAAGTACTGGCAACCGGCACACAGCAGCCACCTCAACCCAGGCTTAATCTATCTCAGCAAAAGAAATTACACCTAAGGAAAAGAACTTGCAAGCATGTTCTTACTATGTGAGCACAGAGAACAGAAAAACTGGTTTATGATCCCACAATGCTACTAAATTCCTTGGCCCAGTTAAGGTGTTGTTCAACACCATCACCAAACCTGGAGTAAACTGCGCTTATCTCGGCAGTAGCCACACACCGGTGCCAGCTACGCAACAGCAGCGGCGAGGAGGCTGGCGGCACACTCGAACAACCATTCAAAGCTCTTCAGGTTGTCTATCTCTCTGAAATTCCTCTCTTTTACCAGAAATTAGACACGGTCAAAAAGTCAAAGAAATAAAGCATTGTTGTCTTTCTTACGGCAAAAAATACACTGCTGGTAACAGGGCTAGGCACAAATATGCAAACCAGACATTTTGCGTGTTTAAATCATGAATCGGCACACAACGCCATAACAAAAACTTAGTGAGAGATCGTTCATATTAACAGCAAGTGCTCCTACTCTCCTGGTGAAGATATCCGCCCGATCCAAAATCATGGCGCCTCGAGCGCCGAGCAGGGAAGGTGGCGGTGCGAGAGCAGGGGAGGCGAGACGGCGCGGAGAGAGGAGAAGAAGGGCTCGAGGACGGAGAGGTCCTATGGAAAATTGAGAAATGTACACGATCAGTTTACTGCATTGTAGTACACCAGTAAACATTGAAATCATGTCGGAAGATTATGACATAATATACAGACATTTATAAAATTGACAGTTGACACATGATGTTTCATAACCTAAGTTTTGCCAGCTGTAGGCTATTAGAGAAGTGATGCATCACTACTACTTATTAATCCTGATGAAAAGGCTAGAGTAAGGAATTGATATATAAGTATTAAATTCAAGCCAGCACAAAGTATGGTTCTATCCATCCTGTTTTGGCACATAATATTTAATGTATAAGGAGTAATGCTAAAAAGAAATGCCCCAATTTTCCTAGATAAAAATTTGGTGCATCACTTATATTTTCAGTTTCAATTCATTCGGCCTATAGATTGAGTTATGCTTAATGTATGGAACTGAATTGTATGTACAATGCTTATTTGGATTTTTACAAAATTATATCTTATAGTGACATCAGTGCTACTACTCAAGGCTTTTGTTGTAAATGAGTTGTGGAGAACTGCAGATTCAAATGGTTGGAGAGCATCTTCTGCACCACACACCTATTGCCTCATCTTGTGTCATTCTGTGTGATGGCAAAATATAATTCGTAAATGCGATCTCTCTACTTGCAAACCCCACCAAAGGAATCTGAGAGCAATGTGTATTTGTGTGTCTGATGCAATGGCGGCTTGACCCAACAAGGCGACAACAGCTGGTGCTCGCGTTTGTAACCTCAAAGGAAAAATGTGTGTGAGAGAGAGGAGGGGGGGGGGGGGGGGCTCACATGCGCACTTGGGACGGGCTATCCAGTCTCACCTGATTTTGCTGCCAGCTTCCATCAGTACGCCTCCTCCTTTGCTTCAACCATTTATCAGAACCTGGAAACGAAAAAGATTAAAAGATTGTGCCCATTAGGTAGCAAAACAACAACCACCTTAGCTAGTTCCATCATGCAGCAGGACTAACTATGATATGAATTTGAACCAAAGTTGAACAAGGCGCATACAGGACCTCAAAGGGAATCTGAGATGTCACCCAAACAGCCATTGCAAACTACAAAATTTAGTAAGCTCCAACACAGGAAAGAACCTGGGAGTCCAGTGGCATCTATCTAGAGCTAAATGACTCCACGAAATCGCACGTACAGGAGGTTCCGCCTAGACACAACCGTACTGCTGCTAGTATAGGAACCAATCAAGCTGCCTGTGTGGTTGAGCTAGCTTAGTATGTACAAATAGATGGGATCATGGAGAACCGGGGAGGCAGGGAAGGGGAAGAAGAAGAGCATAGAAGAGATGGATTCCATCAACAGGGAGGGCCGCTGTGGGGGGAGGGGGGACGCGAGAGGAGGGAAGGCACGGGATGGATCTCACCGGCGCCGTCGAGGAGAGGAAAGAGAAGGGCGCGGGAGGGAGCTCACCTGCGCCACCGCCGACCGCCTCTGGACGCCGCCTCGGTGTGGTGGGTGGGGTTGTGGAGGGCTCACGCGTGGGGGAGTGGAGAGGTGGAGCTGCTCCTGCCGCCGTGCGTGAAGAAGAGGCCGGAGCCCACCGCGGCTGCCTCCGCGCCCACGCGCCTCGGATCTGGCTGCCGCGCCACCGCCTGGTCCTCCTCCTCACGCATCTTCCCCCTCCCTCTCCTCGCTCTCCTCACTCCCCGCGACCAGCGCGCTGGCGCCGACGGGGAGAGGAGAGGAGCCGACGGCCGTGGCCTCCTCCTCCTCACGCATCTGTCTCCTCCCTCTCCTCGCTCTCCGCAAGCCGCGACCCGCCCACTCGCACCGATAGGAAGAGGAGAGGACCCGGCGGCGGCAATAGGGATGAGGGCGGGGGGAGGAGACGCTGCTGCCCGCCCTGTCGCTTCTCCTTTTTCTCTGGTTGTGCTGCTGCCCGCTCTGGATGGCCTGCAGCCCACGATCATTGCATCCCACCCCTCTTTTCCAGCATAACAAGCACACGCACGCACGCAGCGACTGAAACAACGGGCCCGCGCTGTATATTGACCCACATGTCATCAACTCTAAAACGAACCAGCAGCCCACAGTCGACGCCTTGCGGGAGACGAGCGCTCCAGTCCACCCCTCTTTTTACCGCAGAGCACCTCTTTTTCTCACATGCATGCATGCATGCAACGCACACTGCACGGCTGGCCCACGCAGATGCGTGGCCCATGTGTCATCCACTAAGCCGAAAAACACAGAGTGAGCTAGAACTGACGGCCAGATCTTTGACAGTCAGCCAAAAAGTACTGAAAACTTTACACCGATGCATATTGGATGAACCAGATCGAAGGCAAAACGCGATGGCCTCAGGTATGCGGGTAGCATAGAAGAGTTTATATGTTCAATACGATCAGCTCTCATGCAGTTGCATGCTCATGGATAATCCGGCTGCGCGGACGCGCGCCGCTGGTGCCTTAGGGCCGCAGGCGCCTTCTGCCATCTTCGGCTGCGAAGCACGTCGTGGATACCTCGTCGCCAGTCTGCGTCTTCTCGTTCTCGCCCGTTGTATCATCGGTCTGATCAACCATAGATGAGCACGTTTTCGTGGGATTTTGTGAAGATCGTCACCGGTACACGCGCCACTCCACCAATTGAGCATTGGGCTGCCGCTGCATCGCTCTGGCGGGCTGCAGCGCCGCCGTCTCATGGTTCTCCTCGCGGCTGCATCGACTCGCGCGTCGCCCCTTCTGGTCATAGTGCCGCGATACGCGGTCCCCGCCGCCGCCCCGAGGCCGTCCCCCGTGGTTGCACCGACCCGCGCTCCGCCGCTGCACCACCCCTTCGGGCCGTAGCGCCGCAACCCGCGGTCCACTCCGCCGTCACCGCGCGTTGCGTCGCGCCGTCTCCCTTAGCGCGGGAACGCCACCGTCCGCGCCGGTCTTCGTCACGCTGTCAGGGTTCTTCGCCTACTTCGAACACCGCAGCCGCACTTCTAACCTGGCTGCCGTCGCGGCTCTTCTTAGGCCGCCGCCGCCGCTTTGCTTCGTCCGCTGCCGCCGCTACCCCCTAGCCGCCGCAGCCGACGTCCACCCCCTTCGTCTTCGTCCAGCACCAGCTCGTCGCCAGCGTCGCCGTCATCTACCATGACCGCTTCATCTACTCCGACAACCGCGGGCGACATTGGCCCCGCGCCGATTGGTGCCGCAACCGTCGTCGAGTCCTTCTCTACTGGCTTCTCCGACTTCTCCGACATGGCGTACAACTCGTGCAGGTCCCTTGTCTACGATACCCTGTACTGGCAACACCGATGCGTGCCTTCGTCCACGACGTGTCCCCGGGTCTGGCAAGCCTGGAGCGGCGCTTCGTCAACTTCGTTTTCATCCGTCTACGCATGCCCGGTGCTGGCAACACCGACGTGTGCCTTCATCTACGACGTGTCCCCGGGTTTGGCAAACCCGGCGCGACGCCTCGTCAACTATGTCTTCTTCCCGGCGCACCACTACTTCGACACCACTGCGCCCATGCTAACTCGACATCGACCACGGCATTCTTCGCACGGCATTCTTCACACGGCTAGCTCGACCACGGCTACACCACCCACACTCTCGGTTACATCGACATCGGCACAAAGGGCTACTGCCTTGCTTGAGCAACCTTGTCGGCTTCCACTCCAGCCACGACTTTCGCGATGCAACAACCGTTACGACTGGGGTGGGGGGGGGGGGGGGGGGGGTTGGTGTTCGTCGGCTTGCCTTCGGATTCTTCTTCAGTCTCACCGTCTGCGTCGCTACCGTTGTGACTGCGGGGGGTGTTAAGTATAATGTATATTAGGAAGTATAGGATAGACTAGGATTTGTTCCTGCCTTGTCTTGTACTCCAAGTTGGTCATTGTACTCCTATATATATGCCCACGAGGCTCAAGCAATACATTGAACTATTCCACCAATCCTCACTCTCCCTTCTAACAATGATGACTGGCGGCGCTCTGGCTCGGAGCCCGGCAAATTCTTCTCAACATCCTTCTCGATCAAAGCACTGGATGTAGTGTCAAGTTCATCTCCATCAGGCAGGTTCGCTGACGATGAGGGAAGGTGCAAGTTCTCCTGTGATGTTCTCCTGAAACCCGACTTAGTTGCAGAGGCATCAATCGGTTGTTTATTTTCCTTTGCTCTATCTGCCACAGCAGGATAAGCGGCCCGATTTGCATCCCCTGCTGGACCCAATCCCGAAGAAATCATGGCATCAAAACACCACGTAGATGAAAACCTCCGATGCGATCTGACACCAGCGTCGACTTCGTCGCCGCCAACACCCCAAGGCCGGGCAGACGGACCAGTCGATCGTCCCCTTGTTCAGCCCGAGGGATGGCGCTAGGAGACTAGCACGGATCCTGTACTGGACAAGAGGGGAAAACTCAATGGCGGCCGTAGGGGAAAACTCAACGGCGCCAGGGCTGCCGGAGTACTGAAAACCCTAGTCGCCATGGCGACGGGTAGGGACACCTTAATCATCCCAAGTGGTCCCTTTAGTTCAGGCGGCAGGCGCCTAATAAGAGCGCCCCAACAACATGAGGAAAGTACAAGATAAAGGATCAACGCCTAATGGGCCCACACATCTTTCCTGCTATCGTCGTCGTCCCAAACCCTAGCTAGATAGCTTCCGCCGCCGTCGACGTCGATCGCCGTCGATCATTTCACACCATCTTCCGCTTCTTCCTCCAGGGCGAGACCCAGCTGCCAGTGCCGGCGCAGATCGGTCCGAAGCGGTGCTGGAGCATGGACGCCGCCGCAGGCGACAAAGAAGGTCCCCGTCTCCTTCATCCACCCTCCTTTATTCTTTTCTTTGTAACTGTATAAGTTACTTCAGCTGTTCACCATGGATTTCTTGATTGTTGTATAGCCCGCGATGGCAGTCCGGTCATTGTTTGCATCGCTGAGGCCGTGGGGCAAGCCCCTATGGAGATTGCAGCTAGCCCAATCAGCGACGAGGACGAGCAGGAAGTTATTGAGGAGGCTGAGATACCAGTGTGGGACGGCGATGACGATCGCGTGGTTGACCTCAAGACAAAGGCCGAGCTGCAGGAGCTTCACATTGCCTACGTCAAAAGCTTCACCGAGTTGGATCCCAGGAAGAATCTTTGGGTCCATACCCGCTTTCTGTAGCTTCAGTATAGGGAACTTCGACCTTGATAGAGAGTGTGAGTAGTACACTTACACTCATTCCATTGGTCTGGGCATTGATTGATTAAACATGCAGAGACTGATGAGTGTGGATTTCACTTAAGTTTCTTTCAAAGTTTTAAATAGCGAGCTATGCTAAATAGCAGCGGACCTCCAAATCAGTTATAGCGGACTATAGCAGGCTATAGCGGGCTATTTGTACATGGGACCATTTAACGGCACCCTGTTGAAAAGGCTATAGCGAGGCTAGAGCCGGCTATTTAAACTATGGTTTCTTCCGTTGGTGGTAAATGATAAACTAGGCATAGTTTGTTGGCTTTGACTTATGTCTCTTGCCCTTCATTTCCAGTTAAGTTTGGCTTTGGGCCGCCGCTTTATAGCAATCTAACTCCCAAGTTGGAGAAGTACATGGTGTCGGCAGCCGTCAATGTCATTTCCGTGTATATGGCACTGTTCTGGCAAGGGGTGCGATTGACTACGGATGTGTCTATCTGTTCAGACGTGGAAGGAAAGATCCCTAGATCATCAATTCCAAGGTGTGCACTTGTCCATTCCTTGTTTCCTTAGCTTTGACTTACTCATATATACTGATCAAATCCAAATATTGTTATCCTCTTCTAATAATATGCTGTGTAATATAAAAGGTGTATGCTGATTTGACCATATGATATTGTATGATTGCTGGTACACTAGTGAGTAGTTACACTAGTCTGGAATACTATCAAAACTTTCTTGACCAAATACAAACTAGAATGCAAACAGCTCTGCCAGCACTATGTAACTTCCATGTAACTTCGGCATTTTTTTGTATATCTACATGTTTCCCTGTAAGAACAAGTCCTGCTCTGCCAGCATTATGTGTCCGTGTTTATTGAAGAACGTTTCTTGTCATTCTTGGTTGCAATTACCACTATTCAGAAGCTTAACATCATATTGGATACCATTTTGATCTGTGAGTTACAATTCTGATTGAAAACATTGATAGCTATTACAGCTTACTTCTCTTGATGATGTAGCTATTGTAGCTTACTGTTTATCTCATGATGTAGCTATCTTTCTTAGCTTGCTATTCTTGCTTGATGTCAAAGCTATGTTTTGTCAATGTAGTTCCCTAGTAGACACTACTATTTCATCAAATTTGGTGCATGTTCATATATCTATTATTTTCACTTGTTCAAAACTTGTTGCCTTTTAACTTCATGTGAGATAGTTGCGTATTTTCTACACTGTGGTTTGATTAATTGCTTCACTCCATGGGAGTTTGTGTGACTAGTCAGGTTTGTTTGGTTAGCATGTCCTACTTCTACCACACAGCTTGCTCTACTTACTACATAGAGACATGTTTAACCTATCCTAAATTATTTTGCAGGATGATATGCTAACATTGATAGCTAGGTCCACAGCGAAGATTAGTTCAGTTAGATAATATTTATTTTGAGTTGAATCTGAGGGTGAAAGGTGATGCTGGCGACGAAGATTTTAGTAAAGGTGTTGTAGTGTTCCATGTTGGTCCCTACGATCCTGAACCAGTCACAAGGGTGCTGAGTAGTTTGGCTGAGCAGAGTGGCAATTTTGACAATTTTGACCTATGGACGAAATCAAATCATAAAATGAACTGCCCGTAAAACTATTTCACGCCGCTGACCTTTTTGTGTAGCGCCCGCCATACAGGCCCCACACCCTACGGTGCAGCGCCTAGCTCTGTGGCGTTGCACCTCTGTCCATCGTGGCAGCCCTGGGCCCCGCACCCAGTAGTGCGGCGCCTCCGAGCTAGGCGCCACACATGTAATGTGCAGCGCCTAGCCCTTAGTCGCTGCATTGTGACTTAGATGCAACCGCCGCGGCCCTCTCCTCCCCCACCCACCCCATTGCACCAGTTACAGAAGAAGCCGCGGCGGCGGCCCTCTCCTCCCCCCCTCTCAATCCCCTCTCCCGAATCCTTCAGATCTGACGATTTGGTCCATGGATTCCTGCACCAATCCATCCTAGAAGGTACCCTCCTCCGATCCCCTTCTTTCTATCCATATAATGGATGCTATTTTGAAGATTTTGGGGAACCCTTGTTTGATTTGATTAGATTAGAATGTTGCATGTATTAGAATCTTGCATGTACCTAATTTTGCAACCCTAGTTTAGTTGATTTTATTGAAAAGATATGGTTTGGATACATAGATTGACATGTTCTTTTATATGGAAAAGAGATGTGTATTTAATCTTGCATGAAGTAGGCATAGTTTAGTTTATTTGTGTTCAAATTATATTCGTATTGACAAGAATGCTTTGGATACATATGCTTTGAATTTGGCATATAGTAGGCATACTTTAGTTTATTTGTATTCAAAGGATAATCGTGTTGACAAGAAAGCTTTGTTTGAAATTGTTAGGATGGTTTGGCTTCTCGATGATCACTGGGACCATCAACACGGGTCGTACGCTATGTCGGTGGAGCAGCGGGTAATAATGAAAGTGTCCGGTGTTATGAATTTCGTGTTTATTTCAAACACAAATGGCCCATATGTAATTTTATTATTTGTTTGTTTGTAGGATCTTGCACCTCTGAAGCTTCGGTCTCACGGGGTCAACCTTGGGGGGATGCGCTATGATGAGCGATACACACCGTATGTAAGGGAGACAGGACTTCTCCCTTTCATTCAGTTGGTCAGCCGGTCGACGCCACCCAACAATGCTGCAGCAATCACCGCGCTTATTGATCGTTGGAGGCCGGAGACACACAGTTTGCATCTTCGGACCGGGGAGATGACCGTGACGCTCCAGGACATTGCTATGATCACTGGTCTTCCTATCAACGGGAATCCTCTATGTATGAACACCGATTCTGATGGGTGGCGCGCGCAGATGCATGCCCTTATCGGTATGGTTCCTCCGGAGCCTCGGGAACCAGAAGCAGAAGACAAGAAGTAGGAAAGAGTCGCAGCCGGTGCTCCTTTCACGTGGATTGCATGGCACTTTGGTACTTGTCCCGAGGAAGCTAATGAGGATGAGGTCAAGACATATGCTCGTGTCTACATGTGGTACGTTATATCCAGGACTATGTTTGCTGATGGCACAGGCAAGAATGCTCCAAGGATGTGGCTGAAGGCGTTGACCGTCTTCGCTAGCAAATGGAGTTGGGGTTCGGCGACACTGGCTTACTTGTATAGACTGAAGGAAATATGCCCTAGAGGCAATAATAAAGTTGTTATTTATATTTCCTTATATCATGATAAATGTTTATTATTCATGCTAGAATTGTATTAACCGGAAACTTAGTACATGTGTGAATACATAGACAAACAGAATGTCACTAGTGTGCCTCTACTTGACTAGCTCGTTGAATCAAAGATGGTTAAGTTTCCTAGCCAAAGACATGAGTTGTCATTTGATTAACGGGATCACATCATTAGAGAATGATGTGATTGACTTGACCCATTCCGTTAGCTTAGCACTTGATCGTTTAGTTTACTGCTATTGCTTTCTTCATGACTTATACATGTTCCTATGACTATGAGATTATGCAACTCACGAATACCGGAGGAACACTTTGTGTGCTACCAAACGTCACAACGTAACTGGGTGATTATAAAGGTGCTCTACAGGTGTCTCCGAAGGTACTTGTTGAGTTGGCATAGATCGAGATTAGGATTTGTCACTCCGATTCTCGGAGAGGTATCTCTGGGCCCTCTCGGTAATGCACATCACTATAAGCCTTGCAAGCAATGTGACTAATGAGTTAGTTGCGGGATGATGCATTACGGAATGAGTAAAGAGACTTGCCGGTAACGAGATTGAACTAGGTATTGAGATACCGACGATTGAATCTCAGGCAAGTAACATATCGATGAAAAAGGGAACAACGTACGTTGTTATGCGGTTTGACCGATAAAGATCTTTGTAGAATATGTGGGAGCCAATATGAGCATCCAGGTTCCGCTATTGGTTATTGACCGGAGACGTGTCTCGGTAATGTCTACATAGTTCTCGAACCCGTAGGGTCCGCATGCTTAAAGTTCTGTGACGATCGGTGTTATGAGTTTATATGTTTTGATGTACCGAAGGTAGTTCGGAGTCCCGGATATGATCACGGACATGACGAGGAGTCTTGAAATGGTCGAGACATAAAGATTGATATATTGGAAGCCTACATTTGGACATCGGAAGAGTTCCGGGTGAAATCTGGATTTTACCGGAGTACCGGGGGGGTTACCGGAACCCCCCGGGGGATGTAATGGGCCTATTGGGCCTTAGTGGATAAGAGAGAGGGCAGCCAGGAGGTGGCGCGCGGCCCCCCTTGCCCCAGTCCGAATTGGACAAGGGAAGGGGGCGGCGGCCCCCCTCTCCTTCGTTCTCCCCACCTCCTCCTTCCCCCTTCTCCTACTCCTACTAGGAAAGGAGGAGTCCTACTCCCGGTGGGAGTAGGACTCCCCCCTTGGCGCGCCCTCCTCCTTGGCCGGCCGCCTCTCCCCCTTTTCTCCTTTATATACGGGGGCAGGGGGCACCCCATGGACACAACAATTGATCATTGATCTTTTAGCCGTGTGCGGTGCCCCCCTCCACCATAATCCACCTCGGTCATATCGTAGCGGTGCTTAGGCAAAGCCCTGCGACGGTAGCTTCATCAACATCATCACCACGCCGTCGTGCTGACGAAACTCTCCCTCGAGCTCTACTGGATCGTGAGTTCGCAGGACGTCACCAAGCTGAACGTGTGGTGAACGCGGAGGTGTCGTACGTTCGGTACTGAGGATCGGTCCATTGTGAAGACGTACGACTACATCAACCGCGTTGTTATAACGCTTCCGCTTAACGGTCTACGAGGGTACGTGGACGACACTCTCCCCTCTTGTTGCTATGCATCACCATGATCTTGCGTGTGCGTAGGAAAATTTTGAAATTACTACGTTCCCCAACAGTGGTATCAGAGCCAGGTTTGTGCGTAGATGTTATATGCACGAGTAGAACACAAGTGAGTTGTGGGCGATACAAGTCATACTGCTTACCAGCATGTCATTCTTTGGTTCGGCGGTATTGTTGGATGAAGCGGCCCGGATCGACATTACGCGTACGCTTACGCGAGACTGATTCTACCGACGTGCTTTGCACACAGGTGGCTGGCGGGTGTCAGTTTCTCCAACTTTAGTTGAACCGAGTGTGGCTACGCCCGGTCCTTGAGAAGGTTAAAACAACACTAACTTGACGAACTATCATTGTGGTTTTGATGCGTAGGTAAGAATGGTTCTTGCTAAGCCCGTAGCAGCCACGTAAAACTTGCAACAACAAAGTAGAGGACGTCTAACTTGTTTTTGCAGGGCATGTTGTGATGTGATATGGTCAAGGCATGATGCTATATTTTATTGTATGAGATGATCATGTTTTGTAAAGGAGTTATCGGCAACTGGCAGGAGCCATATGGTTGTCGCTTTATTGTATGAAATGCAAACGCCGTGTAATTGCTTTACTTTATCACTAAGCGGTAGCGATAGTCGTAGAAGCAATAGTTGGCGAGACGACAACGATGCTACAATGGAGATCAAGGTGTCGCGCCGGTGACGATGGCGATCATGACGGTGCTTTGGAGATGGAGATCAAAGGCACAAGATGATGATGGCCATATCATATCACTTATATTGATTGCATGTGATGTTTATCCTTTATGCATCTTATTCTGCTTGATTGACGGTAGCATTACAAGATGATCTCTCACTAAAAATTTCAAGGTACAAGTGTTCTCCCTAAGTATGCACCGTTGCCAAAGTTCGTCGTGCCGAGACACCACGTGATGATCGGGTGTGATAATCTCAACGTTCACATACAACGGGTGCAAGCCAGTTTTGCATATGCAAGAATACTCGGGTGAAACTTGACGAGCCTAGCATATGCAGATATGGCCTCGGAACATTGAGACCGAAAGGTCGAGCGTGAATCATATAGTAGATATGATTAACATAGTGATGTTCACCATTGAAAACTACTCCATCTCACGTGATGATCGGACATGGTTTAGTTGATTTGGATCACGTGATCACTTAGATGATTAGAGGGATGTCTATCTAAGTGGGAGTTCTTAAGTAATATGCTTAAATTGAACTTTAATTTATCATGAACATAGTACCTGATAGTATTTTGCATGTCTATGTTGTTGTAGATAGATGGCCCATGTTGTTGTTCTGTTGAATTTTAATGCGTTCCTTGAGAAAGCTAAGTTGAAAGATAATGGTAGCAATTACACGGACTGGGTCCGTAACTTGAGTATTATCCTCATTGCTGCACAGAAGAATTACGTCCTGGAAGCACCGCTAGGTGTACCACCCGCGCCGGCAACTGCAGACATTGTGAATGCCTGGCAGTCGCGTGTTGATGACTACTCGATAGTTCAGTGTGCCATGCTTTACAGCTTAGAACCGGGACTTCAACGACGTTTTGAATGTCATGGATCATATGAGATGTTCAGGAGTTGAAGTTAATATTTCAAGCAAATGCCCGGATTGAGAGATATGAAGTCTCCAATAAGTTCTATAGCTGTAAGATGGAGGAGAATAGTTCTGTTAGTGAACATATACTCAGAATGTCTGGGTACTACAATCACTTGATTCAACTGGGAGTTAATCTTCCGGATGATAGTGTCATTGACAGAATTCTTCAATCACTGCCACCAAGCTACAAGAGCTTCGTGATGAACTATAACATGCAAGGGATGGATAAGACAATTCCCGAGCTCTTCGCAATGCTAAAGGCTGCGGAGGTAGAAATCAAGAAGGAGCATCAAGTGTTGATGGTCAACAAGACCACCAGTTTCAAGAAAAAGGGTAAAGGGAAGAAGGGGAACTTCAAGAAGAACAGCAAGCAAGTTGCTGCTCAAGTGAGAAACCCAAGTCTGGACCTAAGCCTGAGACTGAGTGCTTCTACTGCAAAGGATCTGGTCACTGGAAGCGGAACTGCCCCAAGTATTTGGCGGATAAGAAGGATGGCAAGGTGAACAAAGGTATATATGATATAAATGTTATTGATGTGTACCTTACTAAAGCTCGCAGTAGCACCTGGGTATTTGATACTGGTTCTGTTGCTAATATTTGCAACTCGAAACAGGGACTACGGATTGAGCGAAGATTGGCTAAGGACGAGGTGACGATGCGTGTGGGAAATGGTTCCAAAGTCGATGTGATCGCCGTCGGCACGCTACCTCTACATCTACCTTCGAATTAGTATTAGACCTGAATAATTGTTATTTGGTGCTAGTGTTAAGCATGAACATTATATCTGGATCTTTTTTGATGCGAGACGGTTATTCATTTAAATCTGAGAATAATGGTTGTTCTATTTATATGAGTAATATCTTTTATGGTGATGCACCCTTGAAGAGTGGTCTATTTATGTTGAATCTCGATAGTAGTGATACACATATTCATAATGTTGAAACCAAAAGATGCAGATTTGATAGTGATAGTGCAACTTATTTGTGGCACTGCCGTTTGAGTCATATTGGTGTAAAGCGCATGAAGAAACTCCATACTGATGGACTTCTGGAATCACTTGATTATGAATCACTTGGTACTTGCGAACCATGCCTCATGGGCAAGATGACTAAAACGCCGTTCTCCGGAACAATGGAGCGAGCAACAGATTTGTTGGAGATCATACATACTGATGTATGTGGTCCGATGAATATTGAGGCTCGCGGCGGGTATCGTTATTTTCTCACCTTCACAGATGATTTGAGCAGATATGGGTATATCTACTTAATGAAATATAAGTCTGAAACATTTGAAAAGTTCAAAGAATTTCAGAGTGAAGTGGAAAATCATCGTAACAAGAAAATAAAGTTTCTACGATCTGATTGTGGAGGAGAATATTTGAGTTATGAGTTTGGTCTACATTTGAAACAATGCGGAATAGTTTCGCAACTCACGCCACCCGGAACACCACAGCGAAATGGTGTGTCTGAACGTCGTAATCGTACTTTACTAGATATGGTACGATCTATGATGTCTCTTACTGATTTACCGCTATCGTTTTGGGGTTATGCTTTAGAGACGGCTGCATTCACGTTAAATAGGGCACCATCGAAATCCGTTGAGACGACGCCTTATGAACTGTGGTTTGGCAAGAAACCAAAGTTGTCGTTTCTTAAAGTTTGGGGCTGCGATGCTTATGTGAAAAAACATCAACCTGATAAGCTCGAACCCAAATCGGAGAAACGTGTCTTCATAGGATACCCAAAGAAAACTGTTGGGTACACCTTCTATCACAGTTCCGAAGGCAAGACATTTGTTGCTAAAAATGGATCCTTTCTGGAGAAGGAGTTTCTCTCGAAAGAAGTGAGTGGGAGGAAAGTAGAACTTGATGAGGTAACTGTACCTGCTCCCTTATTGGAAAGTAGTTCATCAGAGAAACTGGTTCATGTGACAACTACACCAATTAGTGAGGAAGCTAATGATATTGATCATGAAACTTCAGATCAAGTTACTACCGAACCTCATAGGTCAAGCAGAGTAAGATCCGCACGAGAATGGTACGGTAATCCTATTCTGGAGGTCATGTTACTTGACCATGGCGAACCTATGAACTATGAAGAAGCGATGGTGAGCCCAGATTCCGCAAAATGGCTTGAAGCCATGAAATCTGAGATGGGATCCATGCATGAGAACAAAGTGTGGACTTTGGTTGACTTGCCCAATGATCGGCAAGCCATAGAGAATAAATGGATCTTCAAGAAGAAGACTGATGCTGACGGTAATGTTACTGTCTACAAAGCTCGACTTGTTGCGAAAGGTTTTCGACAAGTTCAAGGGGTTGACTACGATGAGACTTTCTCACCCGTAGCGATGCTTAAGTCTGTCCGAATCATGTTAGCAATTGCCGCATTTTGTGATTATGAAATTTGGCAAATGGATGTCAAAACTGCATTCCTGAATGGATTTCTGGAAGAAGAGTTGTATATGATGCAACCAGAAGGTTTTTTCGATCCAAAGGGTGCTAACAAAGATTGCAAGCTCCAGCGATCCATTTATGGACTGGTGCAAGCCTCTCGGAGCTGGAATAAACGTTTTGATAGTGTGATCAAAGCATATGGTTTTATATAGACTTTTGGAGAAGCCTGTATTTACAAGAAAGTGAGTGGGAGCTCTGTAGCATTTCTAATATTATATGTGGATGACATATTGTTAATTGGAAATGATATAGAATTTCTGGATAGCATAAAAGGATACTTGAATAAGAGTTTTTCAATGAAAGACCTCGGTGAAGCTGCTTACATATTGGGCATCAAGATCTATAGAGATAGATCAAGACGCTTAATTGGACTTTCACAAAGCACATACCTTGACAAAGTTTTGAAGAAGTTCAAAATGGATCAAGCAAAGAAAGGGTTCTTGCCTGTGTTACAAGGTGTGAAGTTGAGTCAGACTCAATGCCCGACCACTGCAGAAGATAGAGAGAAAATGAAAGTGTTCCCTATGCTTCAGCCATAGGCTCTATCATGTATGCAATGCTGTGTACCAGACCTGATGTGTGCCTTGCTATTAGTTAGCAGGGAGGTACCAAAGTAATCCAGGAGTGGATCACTGGACAGCGGTCAAGAACATCCTGAAATACCTGAAAAGGACTAAGGATATGTTTCTCGTTTATGGAGGTGACAAAGAGCTCGTCGTAAATGGTTACGTCGATGCAAGCTTTGACACTGATCCGGATGACTCTAAGTCACAAACCGGATACGTGTTTATATTGAACGGTGGAGCTGTCAGTTGGTGCAGTTCTAAGCAAAGCGTTGTGGCGGGATCCACATGTGAAGCAGAGTACATAGCTGCTTCGGAAGCAGCAAATGAAGGAGTCTGGATGAAGGAGTTCATATCCGATCTAGGTGTCATACCTAGTGCATCGGGTCCAATGAAAATCTTTTGTGACAATACTGGTGCAATTGCCTTGGCAAAGGAATCCAGATTCACAAGAGAACCAAGCACATCAAGAGACGCTTCAATTCCATCCGGGATCAAGTCCAGGTGGGAGACATAGAGATTTGCAAGATACATACGGATCTGAATGTTGCAGACCCGTTGACTAAGCCTCTTCCACGAGCAAAACATGATCAACACCAAGACTCCATGGGTGTTAGAATCATTACTATGTAATCTAGATTATTGACTCTAGTGCAAGTGGGAGACTGAAGGAAATATGCCCTAGAGGCAATAATAAAGTTGTTATTTATATTTCCTTATATCATGATAAATGTTTATTATTCATGCTAGAATTGTATTAACCGGAAACTTAGTACATGTGTGAATACATAGACAAACAGAATGTCACTAGTGTGCCTCTACTTGACTAGCTCGTTGAATCAAAGATGGTTAAGTTTCCTAGCCATAGACATGAGTTGTCATTTGATTAATGGGATCACATCATTAGAGAATGATGTGATTGACTTGACCCATTCCGTTAGCTTAGCACTTGATCGTTTAGTTTACTGCTATTGCTTTCTTCATGACTTATACATGTTCCTATGACTATGAGATTATGCAACTCACGAATACCGGAGGAACACTTTGTGTGCTACCAAACGTCACAACGTAACTGGGTGATTATAAAGGTGCTCTACAGGTGTCTCAGAAGGTACTTGTTGAGTTGGCATAGATCGAGATTAGGATTTGTCACTCCGATTGTCGGAGAGGTATCTCTAGGCTCTCTTGGTAATGCACATCACTATAAGCCTTGCAAGCAATGTGACTAATGAGTTAGTTGCGGGATGATGCATTACAGAACGAGTAAAGAGACTTGCCAGTAACGAGATTGAACTAGGTATTGAGATACCGACGATCGAATCTCGGGCAAGTAACATACCGATGACAAAGGGAACAACGTATGTTGTTATGCGGTTTGACCGATAAAGATCTTTGTAGAATATGTGGGAGCCAATATGAGCATCCAGGTTCCGCTATTGGTTATTGACCGGAGACGTGTCTCGGTCATGTCTACATAGTTCTCGAACCCATAGGGTCCGCACGCTTAAAGTTCTGTGACGATCGGTATTATGAGTTTATATGTTTTGATGTACCGAAGGTAGTTCAGAGTCCCGGATATGATCACGGACATGACGAGGAGTCTCGAAATGGTCGAGACATAAAGATTGATATATTGGAAGCCTACATTTGGACATCGGAAGAGTTCCGGGTGAAATCGGGATTTTACCGGAGTACCGGGGGGTTACCGAAACCCCCCGGGTGATGTAATGGGTCTATTGGGCCTTAGTGGAGAAGAGAGAGGGCAGCCAGGAGGTGGCGCGCGGCCCCCCTTGCCCCAGTCCGAATTGGACAAGGGAAGGGGGCGGCGGCCCCCCTCTCCTTCCTTCTCTCCACCTCATCCTTCCCCCTTCTCCTACTCCTACTAGGAAAGGAGGAGTCCTACTCCCGGTGGGAGTAGGACTCCCCCCTTGGCGTGCCCTCCTCCTTGGCCTGCCGCCTCCCCCCTTTGCTCCGTTATATACGGGGGCAGGGGGCACCCCATGGACACAACAATTGATCATTGATCTTTTAGCCGTGTGCGGTGCCCCCCTCCACCATAATCCACCTCGGTCATATCGTAGCGGTGCTTAGGCGAAGCCCTGCGACGGTAGCTTCATCAACATCGTCACCACGCCGTCGTGCTGACGAAACTCTCCCTCGAGCTCTACTGGATCGTGAGTTCGCGGGACGTCACCGAGCTGAACGTGTGCTGAACGCGGAGGTGCCGTACGTTCGGTACTGAGCATCGGTCGATTGTGAAGACGTACGACTACATCAACCGCGTTGTTATAACGCTTCCGCTTAATGGTCTACGAGGGTACGTGGATGACACTCTCCCTTCTCGTTGCTATGCATCACCATGATCTTGCGTGTGCGTAGGAAAATTTTAAAATTATTACGTTCCCCAACATAGACAGGTATGAAGTTGTTTCTTTTTCACTTCATTGCTACATTATCAATGCGATCTTGCTGTTAATTCAACCATGTTCTCTTTTATGTGCAGTTGGACAAAGCCTGTTGTAGGCCATCTGGAGGTATTGGTGGTTGTATGCTCGCACTTTCCAGATGGAGCTGGGAGCGTTTGCCGATTGGACGACCGAAGACCGTGAAGTACGAGGATTGGGACGACAAAGACGACCAACTACGGCTCCCCACTTGGGCTTACAAGTGGGATGTGTTAAATGAGACGATGGATGATCCGTCAGTCATGTACAAGTTGTACAAGAGCGAGCTGGACACGATCACGGCTGAGCAGGTGACTCGACATTGCATAAGTTATTATCATGCTTCTATCGTAACTCGCAATTTTGCATTCTATGCTATTTTGTAGGTGGAATGGGAGCCGTATGGAAGAGGGGAGAATTTTGGTAACCCTATAGAGTTCAGGCTGAATCCGATGTGCACTAGGGATAGGGATCTCTGGCATATGCGGTGCCCACTGATATGCAACTGGGCGGTTGAGCTTCACCTGCCACATCGGGTGTACCGCCAGTTTGGTTTGTTCCAGCCACACCCGCCAGAGTGGGAGGACACGGACAAGTTACTACACGCGTAAGATATAATTAACCTTCAGCACTTAGCAGCTTCTCGGCGGTTTCGATGGTGCTAATATTCTGTTTCTAACTTGCAGGTTGGATAGGAAAAAGCAGCGTAAGATCAAGGATTGGGGCAAGCATCACGGGAAGTATGTCGTACAGTTCGCGCTTAGTGTGGAGCAAGCTAGGGCTGGAAAACGAGCCAAGCTTCGTGAGCACTGCCCGATCGCGTTCAACAACTATCTCACATGGTTTCTTGCAAGTACCCGTGTGGAGGTATGCAAGCCAGCGTATGCTGAGGAGATTTTGGAAGATCCCAACATTTTTGATGAGCTAGCCCAGCACCAGTACAACACATTAGTCAGGAAAGGCAACTCGGTCCCTTCAGCTCCAATGATGAACTTTGTGGCATTTGCCCTTTTTGCTTTTCCATTTGCACTATTCACATCTTCGCTTGCCTAACACGTTAATACCGTTTTTGTTCATAGCGTGCCCAGATCAAGAAAGCAGCTGATGAGACCGAGACTATTCTGCAAAACCAACCCCGGCTGGCAAAAGCGATGGGGAAGGTGCACTTCGAGCATTCATTAAGGTTCACATCTCCTTCAAACTAGCACTTAACATGTGTTGCTACGTTCGATGTCTCATTCACTTGTACATGTTGCAGCGCCAGGGCCAAAGGTTAAGGCGGCTATCAAACCTTTTCGGTTGTCGTGACTCCGAGTATGTATCACCAGAACGGTCTAGGTCGGCGACACCATCAGATCCCACTTCTTGCCATGCTGATCCTTTGTAGGATGAGGATGTGGGTGTGGTCACCCAAGAGGTATGGCATGAGCATATATTCAATTGTTGATGCATTGCTAACTATATCCTGACACACGGTCTTTCCATATCTTTTGTTTTTGTAATAGGTTGCTGATGATATGACCTTGGGAACCTACCAAGTTCGGTCTGCATACGAGTTAAAGCCTAGGAAGGGAATCAATAAATACACACCTGAAGACTTCACCCAAAGAGGCAAAAGGACGGTTGGCACCTCGCGGATGGCGGCTTTGGATGACTATGTGGATGACGAGGAGGAACCGGAGCCGGAGCCGGAGCGGGTTGCTCTTCCTAGGAAGGCGAAGAAGATAGCCAACGGGAGGGGGGAGGAGCCAGAAAGCGCTCAAGGAACTAGTCGTCGTCCTCAAGGCGAAGCAGATAGCAAGCAAGAAGGGGGGAGGAACCTAGTGGGCGTTTTGTTTATGTCGAACTTGTTATGTCGTTGAACTTGGAGTGGTGGTAGCTCTTAGTAATGTTGAACTTGTTATGTCGTTGAACATGGAGTGGTGGTAGCTCTATGTTGAATTTGAAGTGATTGTAACTTGTTGTGATGGTCACTCTAGGAAATGTTGTCTTTGTTGAACTTAAAGATCATTACTGTTTATTCTGTGATGCAACTATATGTGCCTGAAAATGACCCAGTTTGAGGGCCAAAAAAACACTAAGTGTTGGTGTGGCGCCTAGCAGGGAGGCGCCACACTGTACAGTGCAACGCCTGGGATCTAGGCGCTGCACTACTCGGTGTGGCACCTCCAAGCTAGGCGTTGCACTGGTCTGTAACTCTTGCAAACCTTCTGTTGCTCTCTAGACAGCTCTTCACGGGCGTGCAACGCCTCCGAGCTAGGCGTCACACGTAGCAGTGCGGCACCAGCGACTGCTCGGTGTGGCGCCTCCAAGCTAGGCGTTGCACTGGTCTGTAACTCTTGCAAACCTTCTGTTGCTCTCTGGACAGCTCTTCACGGGCGTGCAACGCCTCCGAGCTAGGCGTCACACGTAGCAGTGTGACGCCTAGCTCGGAGGCGTTGCACGCCCGTGAAGATCTGTCTAGAGAGCAATAGAAGGTTTGCAAGAGTTACAGACCAGTGCAACGCCTAGCTTGGAGGCGCCACAGCGAGTAGTGCAGCGCCTAGCGCCCAGGCGTTGCTCTTGGACTTAGCGAATTTTTTGGCATATGCACACATAGTACAATGATGTGAAGTAGGATTGATACATAGCAAGCAAACAAACTGTGAAGACAACATATGAGGAGTACTTCATAACACATAGTAGTTCATAACACATAGTAGTTCATAACACATAGTACTTCAACTTGAGGAGTAGTTCATACAACCAAATCGAGGAGGAAATACATAGTACTTCACGACACATAGTAGTTTACAACCAAATCGAGGAGGAGACATAGTAGTTCATGACACATAGTTGAAGATGACATAGCTCTATTGCGTAGAGCAAGGCCCCTTTCCCTTCTTCTTCCTCTCTTCTTCCTCTTCGTCCTCCCTTTTCCTTATGCGGTGAGCCTCCTTAACCACCCTCTCCATGAATATCTGATTCTCCCTCTCTCTCTTTTCAGCTGCAATTGCCCAAAGCTTCATGGTTCTTTCTTCAAAATCCTTTTGACGCTTCTTCTGTGCCTCCTCACATTTCCTCACCAACGCTTGCTCCCTAGCGTGACAATCATTAGCCATTCTCACTCTTTCCTTCCTCTTCTCTTCAAGCTCCTCTTCCTTCTTCTTCTTTAGTGCGGCTGCATCCTCCTCTCTCAGCTTCTTCGCAGCCTTCTCCCACCATCCCGCCATCTCATTCTCGCCATCCTCCTTCATTGTTGGTTTGTTGGGTTGAGAAGCCGCCATACCTACAATGAGTGAAACATAATGGTTCGTAAAGACAATAAGAACATATGAAAAACAAGAACATATGAAACATTATAGTTAGTGAGCAACATACGAAAATGGTCCATCAAGGTATCCACACATTCCTCTATAACGACCTTGCCCTTAACCACCACCACGGCCTAGACCACCACCACGAGCTCTACCACCACCACGGCCTCTTGTCAGTCCTAATTGCCGACCTCTTTGTTGCCTAGATCCTCTTTGGCTACCACTTGGTTGGCTACCATTTGGTTGGCTTGGCACTTGTTGGCTACCACTTGGTTGCCTTGGCACTTGTTGGCTACCACTAGGTTGGCTACCACTTGGTTGCCTTGGCATTTGTTGGCTACCACTTGGTTGGCTCCCTTGTGTAGCTCCTTGTTGGCTTGTGCTTGCATCATTTTTCTTCGACCTTTTCCTTGGTTTCGTACATTTTCTTTTGTTGTGGCCATGACCTTTGCATTGCCCACAACGGGAGCTCTTACGAGGCTCTTGGAATTGGTCGTTGCCCGCTTTGCGGCGGCCACCATGGCCCCATCCGTCCATGTCGCCTCTAAGACGCTTTGTCTTACGTCTACCCCGTTTAACAACCTTTAACTCCGAATCTGGCCATAGTTGAACTCCATGGTACTCCGGCCATTGTGATTGGTCAAAGTATGGGTGAAAGCGGGGAGCCCATGTTTTCTTGACCGTCATGATTGAGAACTCCGACTCCCTCAAGGTGAGGGGGTGATTGATGTCCACATTGCTAACTCGACCGGCGGTATACAAGTGTGAGCATGGCAGATGAAGCAACAATGGCCTCCCGCAAGAGCAATCACAACGTGTTAACGACACCTTGAAAGTCCGACCTCCATGTTGGCGGCCATCGTTTGTGGTTCCTCCTGGCTCTTTCACTTCGTACTTCCACTCTTCGTTGTCATATAGTATAGCTTCTTCTGAGTCCGCCTTCCGTGATTGAAATTCCAACCATTCATCAACCTTGGGTGGGAACTTGTACTTGTACTTGCGTTTGTTCTCACCCACTATCTGTGCATCCGTTTCCATCGAGTACTTTAGAAAATACGCATTCATCTTGTCAAATGTGTATTGAACTATTGCCGTCACGGGTAATCCACGTGCACCTTTGAGCACCTTATTGAAGCATTCGGCCATATTGCTTGTCATTTGACCGTATCTCCGGCCATCTTCATCAAAAGCATGTGCCCACTTGTTCCGGTATTCAATGTGCCTATTGAGAAAGTCTTGACCCCGGGATCGAGTTTTTTGTGTGCGAGCAATTTGTTGTACAAAGCGGCGAACCGCTTGTCGGAGAAAGCGAGACAACAATCTTGAAGATCATCGGCCAACTCCTTAAGGCCACATGCCCTATAGAAGTTCGAACAAAAGTGCCTCATGCACCATCGATGGTGCAACGGAGCATGCCCGGGAATGTCAATCTCCACCGCGTTAAGAATTCCTGGATGCCGATCCGATATGACACAAATTTCCCTCTGAGCGGGTAACACCTTCGTCCTCAAAAGACGCAAAAACCACTCCCAGTTGTCATTGTTCTCCACCTCAACCAAAGCAAATGCCAATGGCAACACCCGGTTATTGGCATCACTTGCTATCGCAACCAACAAGGTGCCCTTGTATTGTCCGGTCAAGAACGTGCCATCAATGGCGATGACCGGCCTACAGTGTTCGAAAGCCCTCACGCATTGCTCGAACGCCCAAAATGCACGGCCAAATACTCGGACTTTCCTTCCTTCATGAACCGTTGTTTTTTCCCCATGAGGCTCGACCACATGAACCATGCCCGGGTTTGTCGCGGCCATGGCTAACAACAACCTAGGGATTCGGTTGTATGCTTCCTCCCAAGTACCATACAACATCTTAAATGCGGCTTGCTTTGCCTTCCATGCCTTGCCGTACTTCACCTTGTAATGAAAGATGGCTTTCACAAGGTCAATGACATGTTGGATGCTCATTGTTGGAAGTGTGGATATTGAGTTGGAGAGCCTGTAAGCGATGAACTCGGACGTGAGCTGTTTGTGGTCTTGGGACACAACCTTGCCATCCACCCTTTTGCCTCGGCACATGTGAGTTGGCACACAACTCACTACGTGCCAAGTGGGACCTCCTTTCCATGGTCTTGCACGCACAATCCACGGACATATTTCATCTTCACATGCACATGCAACCGTGTAGCGCACATTGACGTCCGAGTTCACCACCTTGTGTGGACGATAATGCGTAACCGAGTAGTTGTCGAGCCACATCTTCAATTCCAAGAAGGTATCGAACTTAGACCCTTTAGCAATCCCGTTCTTGCCGTCATCCAAATCACGGTGAGATCTTGGCCTAACCCCAAGAGATATACCTTGGCCACCATCTACCACGGCTTCATCCGCGAGACTAACATCCTTGAACAATGTAGTCCGATGATCGCGACCGAATACCTTCTCGAAAGCTTCGGCCTCCTTCACCGTGAACCCCTCCTCATCAACTTGTTCATCGGGACCTTCGTTATCCGAATCCGATGCATAGCCATGGGAATAAGGGATGGAATGGTCCATTGTCTCTTGCAAATGATACTTGTCGAGATCACCCACATTGTTGTCATGGAGAACAACTTCATTGTCATCGTCCGCATACTCATCATTCTCCTCTTGCAAAGCTTCATCTTGGTTGTTTGTAAACGGGCTCAATGTTGGCCTCACTTCTTGGGTCAAAAGAGGTTCAACAATTTCATCTCGCTTCAAGGGTGGGGGGCTACTAGCAACCAAAGGGGAGGGGTTCCGGTTCAAGTCCAAATGCAAACTTGAATCAACCTTCTTCGTTGCAAATAACTCAAGAGCCTTGTCTAGTGATTCGGCCACCGTCTCCTTGTATGCAATCCAACGTTGCTCCGAGTTGACACGCATTGTCTTCCAACGGATGTGCATTCCAAAACCTACATTATGCCTTCCCTCCAACTCAACGATATCACTAGGGTCCATCCAATTCAAATCTTTCCTCACTTGTTGCAAGAGCTCCGCATAGCTAGGACTACTATCAAACACCATGTCAAGCTCATCCGGACCCGGTTCAATATTGCCTTTCCAGAAGGCGTCTTCGTCCCCATGATGAATAAACACACATGTTCTTCCCATCCCTATAAGCATTCAAACAACACAACGTAACATTGCTTCCATGAGTACTAATCCAAGGATTAACACGGAACACAAACCCTAAAATATATATGAAACAGCAACCCTAACCCTAACCCTAGCACCAACATAAGAAGACCCATAAGAATAACCCTAACATATAACAAGTCTAATCATAGGAAATTGGCAAACAAACATCTCACACCTCCATGCAAATCTCTAGATCCATACAAAACTAGGGTTTCCCCAAACTAGCAACAAATGAGCAATTTGATAACATTACTTGGATCAAAACAAGGGGATCGGAGAAGATTACCTTGAGGGAGGGTTTGACTTCGAAATCCACGGACAAATTCTTCAAATTTGCAAGATTTGGGAGAGGATTTGAGAGGGGGAGAGAGGGGGAGAGGGGGCAAAGCTCGGGTCGGATGCTATGGGGGTGGGGTGTGTGGGGTGGGGGAGTGGGGGAGGGGGGTCCAGCCAAGTAGTAACAGACAGTGCAGCGCCCGAGCGCTAGGCGCTGCACATTACATGTGTGGCGCCTAGCTCGGATGCGCTGCACTGATGGATGCGGGCCCAGGGGCTGCCACGGTGGACACAGGTGCAACGCCCCCGAGATAGGCACTGCACCGTAGGGTGTGGCGCCTGCGTGGCGGACGCTACACAAAAAGGTTAGCGGCGTGAAATAGTTTCACGGACAGTTCATTCTGTGATTTGATTTCGTCCCGAGGTCAAAATTGTCAAATTTGCCGAGCAAAGTGGAGCTGGTGCTTGCACCTGTTGAAAGTCCAGTGGCAGCTAGCCTTGAAGTCAACGTTTCGAAAGGAGCAGCGCCTTTCAGTGGCAAAACATGTGCTGGGACTAGTTAAAAACCAATGACTCAGAGCATCTCCAGCCGTTGGCCCCAGGTGGCTCCAAAAATCACCGCCTGGGGGTGAACCGGCGCTAAAATAGGCTTGGGGACGATCGGGTTCCCAGCCGACGCCCCCGGGTCAGCCCCAGGCGTCTGTTTTAAACTTTTTTGAACATTATTTCGACTAAAATTCAGTGAATCAGGACAAATATTCGGTGAAACAGTATAGTTCGGCGAACTGGAATAGTTTTATACATAGATAAAATACTTAGAAAAAAAACACAAGAGGTCGCGACTATAGGTCGAATAACGCGCTGAGAGAGGTGAAGTCGCCGTCATCGCCGCCACCGCCGTTGTCCTCGTCATCCTTCTCCTCCTTCACGCGGCCGCCCCTGCTGGACCCCTGCCCGGGGTCACCCTAGCGGACCTGTGGCGGCACGTCGTCGTCGAGGACGACAACGCCTCCCTCATCGCGGCCACGGCGCTGAGCGGCGAACTGCTCTAGGGCGAGGCGCTGGCGCAACAGCTCCATCTGCGCCCAGTCTTCGCGTGCCCACTTCAAGGCCGCCGCGTTGTCGAGCCCTTGCTCCGTCTTCACACCGGCGAGCCATGGCTCCGTCTTCACGGCGGCGAGACCCGGGTCCGTCTTCCGCTTGACGACGCGGGGAGGAACCGAGGAGGAGGCGCGCCCGCCCTCGTTGATGACGATGCCGGCGTTGTGGGTGCGCCGGCCGAGCGGTGCCGCCGCGGGCTTGACGCTGAACAGCGCCGGCGACCCGGAGGAGTGGGAAAAGGAGTGGGAGGAGGACTGGGAGGAGGAAGAAGAGGAGCCGGCCCTCCCCAGCATCCATTGGTCGCTGCTCCGGCGGGGGACCGGGGCGGTAGGGTACATCATCGGCGGCTCGTTGCCGCCCTCGAGGTGCTGGAGGACGGCGTGGAGCATGCGGCCGGGGGCGCCCCACCACAGGCGGCGGCCTTCGCTGTTCTTGGTCCCCCCTACACCACCGGCGCGTTGTTGGTGGAGGCCAGCCGCTCCGCCTGCCGGCGCTGGAAGTACGCCGCCCACGCCTCATTGTTGTCGGCGGCGTACTGCGGGAGGGCCAGCTGCTCCGCCGTCAGCGACGCCCGCACGTGGTCGACCTCGTCGCCGAAGTAGTCGGCGCGTGCGGCGACGTCGGGCAGCGGGGGGATGGGTAGGCTTCCCACTCGTGCAACGAGCCGCCGCTCCATCACCAGGGAACCTCTCGCCCATCGTCGCGGCTGGGCACGGGGAGAGAGGGGAGGAACATCGGTGGCGGCTGCGCACGGGAATAGAGAGGAAAAGCTCGGCGGCTGTGGGCGAGGTGCGGCCACAGGCGAGGGGAGGCGCTGCTTTATATACCGGCCGGGGGTGGGCGCCGTGTGTATGCGTGGCGGGAGGGGGGCGTCGCCGCGCCGCCCGTGAGGAATCAATGGAAGGCTGACCGACGGCAGCCTTGGCATTGATTCCCCGTGGAAACCGATGTGTTGTGAGGACGATGAGGCGGGGGTCGCTGACTCGGCGGGCCTACAGTTCGTTCGCGCCAAAATCGCTTGCCCCGGCGCCCCCGGGCGCCCCCCCCCCCCCCCTCCCCCAGCGTGTCGGGTTTGGCCTGGATCCGCCGGCGCCAGTTTCGGTCAAACCGGCGAAAAACAGGCTCCTGGGGGGCGCGACTGGGCCGATTTTTGGGCGTCGGCGCTAAAAAATCGTCTAGGGGGGCCTGTTGGGGGCGCGGCTGGAGCTGCTCTCAGATGATTTTGTATGATAGTAGAGATACGAAGTGCCGCTCCTCTATTGTGTTAACTCACAACCTGATAGCTGTCCCTGATCCGGATGATGAAGAAGATGAAATTGGCGTCTATGTTCGCTTCCTTGATGATGATGAGGATGCAGGCACCGTGGTCAATCTAGCATACCCTGCTGAAGAGCAAGTTTGCGGTCACGGCGCCTGGGAGATGCAAGTGAAGGTTTCATGGACTGCCATCCTGTGCAAACCAATGGCAAAACATGTCTTAACAAGAGGGGCCAGTATACCCCGAGCTTATACTTGCCCTAAGTACGAGCCTCTGTTTTGATTGGTCGTGCCCTAGAATTTCTGCCCAGGTTAGTTGTGGCTAGTGGATGCCTGGATGGTAATGGAGGGATGTAATGGACGATGAACTAGGCATCTTTTGTTGGCTGGCTCTGACTTGTGTCTCTTGCCCTTTGTTTACAGTTAAGTTTGGCCTTGGGCCGCCTCTTGATAGCAATCTAATTCCTAAGTTGGAGAAGTACATGGTGTCATCAGCCGTCAGTGTCGTTTCCGTCAAAGTTATCAAATCAGGCCGGGTTTATTCAATCAGCGTATATGGTACTCTTCTGGCAAGGGGTATGATTGACTAAAGATGCATCTATCTGTTTAGACGTGGAAGGGAAGATCCCCAGTTCATCATCTCCAAGGTGTGCACTAGTCCATGCCTTGTCTCCTTATTGGCTTTTAGTTACTCATACATACTAATCAAATCCAGATATTGTTATCCTGTTTATAATAAATCTATTGTGTATAGAAGGTATGTATGCTTGCTGAATTTCACCATAATATTATGTGATCGCTGGTGCACTAGTGAGTAGTTACACAGGTCTGATATCCAATCAAAACTTTTTAGAATCCATAGAGACAAAGATTCAAACAGCTCCATTCTTCATTGTGGTCTGCTAAAATTGGCTTGCTTATGCCCCATATTCTTATGCATTTCTTGTATATGTACTCCCTCTGTAAAGAAATATAAGATGGTTTAGATCACTAATATAGTGATCTAAATGATCTTATATTTCTTTACAGAGGGAGTACCTATTTCCCTGTAAGATCAGGTACTGTTCGGAAGCTTAACATCATATTGTATACGCTAATGTCTGTAAAAAAGGTTTGTGAGTTACTCCTTCCTAAAATCTTAGGCACCCAAGCTTTTTCCAAAAATCCCAAAATCTTAGGCACCTAAGCCTCTTGCCTGTGCTACCTCTCCCGTACAGTTAGTTCCAGCTAACTATCGCTAGTCCTAGGCCGGTCTCACGATGCGGTTAGACAACCTGCACCTCAAGCAGTTGGGCCTTTTCTTCCCGCACGCTATGGAGCTGGCCCGTTTGCTGTTTTCCTAGATCAGTCAACCACCAGCCTATGCGGTTAGAGGAGATCGTGCATGAATATGCAACAATACGATGTCTTAACAACACCCAGCCGTATGCTAATTTTCATGCCATAAGATGCGGTTAGGGTGCGAACTAGTTACCGGAGCAAGTGGAATTGGTGTTTGCATATGTTCAAAGCCAGCGGCAGCTAGCCTTGAAGTGGACATTTCGAAAGGAGCACCTTTCGGTGCCAAAAAAATTGCTGGGAAGAGCGGCAGTGGAGACAAGGAATAGGATGGCTCCTCTGCTGTGTTAATTTGTAAATTTGCCATGTGATGGTGACCAGATCTGAAAGAAATGAGAGCCATTACAAAACCCAAGACTAGCACTCCCTTAATTTTAACTAGTGATAAAGTTCAACAGTGGGGTTTTTGTGAAACGAAAGGCTGTGTAGAGCTGTTTGTTTGTTTGTTAGTTTGTTTGTCTATGTGTCTTTGGTGAATGGATCACTTGCGTACTGAACCATTTTTGTACTCCATTTTTATAGCGTTCTCAAAAACAACTTGACTTGCTTGCGTCTTGAATGAACTACTACATTATTCCAAAGGCCGTCCTCACCCGAGCCAATGATCCAACTCACACGAGGCCGCAGCTCAATGGACTAAATACGAGGACTTAGACCATGTTTTTTTAGAGACCTGCGAGACGATGTTTGATCATGCTATAGACAAGGGTGGTTAGCAAGGTCTGGTGATTCAAATATGGCAGATCAACTGATCCATCGGTGACTTATGTGGCCAATGGGGAGCCACAAACGTCTGAAAAGGACACAATGCTAGTTTTTTGTTTGCATTTTGAACCATCCGAGATCAGAGAGCATCATTAATCTCACCTGGTACACTGATCAATGAGGTGGTATCCAAGAAGACTAAATTGAATATACCTCAAGACTCAGATTCCAGTGAGCCAACAACTTGAGTCTTGAGATGCTGTTTTTTTTTTTACTTCAAGTTATACTTATTCATAACTCCATCGTTACTCCAATAAGTTTAAAACTAAAGAAACTGTTCACTCCTAAAAAGTATTTATCACAACTGAAATTCAAATGTGTAATAAGTAAATTGCTCGTGCATGCCAGTTGAACTAGATGTGTTTAGATCCAAAATTTAAACGAGAGCCATTAAATGAAGCTCGGAACTAGCGGTCCTAACCTTTCTTTTTTGGGTAGCAGCCCCTTAATTTCAGCTAGTGGTAAACTTCGTCGTTTGTTCTTTCTTCCGTGATGAACTGTCGTCACCGGTTCTACATTTGTTTCTCTGTGGACTGAGGAGAAAGGGGCTGAGAAGGAAGGGGATTTCAGCTAGTGGTTGTTCGTCGCTTCGTGGGTGGGGCTTTTGTGGAACAAAAGGTTGTGTAGAGCTGTTTGTCTGTTTGTTTGATCTTTTAATATGAAAATAGCTCTCTACTCCTCATTTCAACCGATAAGGATAAAAAGGTTCATGCCATTTACATACAAAACCTTTCTTTTTCTTGCTTTCTCTTTTCTGGGCATGTAAGATTCTGAGACACAACTTAACTTGTTGGCCTCTATAATGAACTACTCTCCCCATCCCAAGATGTAAGATCATTTTTATCTTACATTTTAGGACGGGGAGAGTATAATGTTTGAAAGGCCAGCCTCCAAGAAGATGCTTACTTTTTCCTAAAGAGTTGGTGGAGACTTGGACGTGCCAACCATCGAATTCACATGAGGCCAGAGCTTAATCATGATTAAGAAGACTTCATCATTTTTTTAGAGACTTGCAAGATGTTTGATCATCTGTATTTTAAAGCTAGAAGAGACGAGGGTGGTTAGCAAGGTGTAGTGAGTAAAATATGCTCATATCGATCGGTGACTTATCCAGACAATGTGGAGCCATGTACATCTTATTTTTTATTTTTTTGAGGGGAGGAGACATGTACATAAAAGGATACTCCACCGATGACTACAATAATGCTAATATATAAAGAGTTGCACGCAATTACACGCTGGCTAGGATTCTTTCTATCTAACTAACCACTCCCCCCTGATTTTCATGGGGGTGGGCCCCTCCTCCCCCATAATCTCCAATCAAAACTTATCTGTTTGTAAAACCCGTGTAAATCTATGTATGTGTAGCATTACTCCGACGACTATTGTGCTCCACTGTGACAGAGAATATATCTGTAAAGTTTTGTACTCGTTTTTGTTTGAGACTATCTTTAAGCTCACATGGTACACTGAATGGGGTGGTATCAGGGTAAAATAAAATAGCGTGCTATACAAAATAGCTCCGCCCCTTAAAATACACTATTAGTGTGCTATAGCGTGCTATAGAATTGCTATTAGCAAGAGATTGTATACTGATTTCTTTAGCGAGACAATTCTCTACACGCTATAGCGCACTATTTTTTCAGTGGGTGGTATCCAAGAAGGTGAAAAATAATTAAATGCATATAATCTTGAAACATTTCCTTTTCTTTGGGAGAAATCGTCAAGGAGAACAAGATAATATTGGTAGCCCAAGTACCTACAAATAGCTAGGCGAAGTCCAGAAATGACAATGAATTATTTGGAAAGGTGCAGTAGTAATAGACGTGGAACGGGGAAATAGCATACATGGTTGTTTTCCTATTTGACATGATTCACAAACAAGAGGAGGCTAGGTGTCTTTATTACGTGAGTGAAGGAAGTTTTTGGGTAATGTAGATCATGGAAGTCGCCAACGAAGGAGAGACTTGTTGGAGGATAGTTGCTGACTTATAGAGGTCATCGTGACTACTGGATCTCATGATGATTTTCCGAAATGCTAGATCCTTCATGGTAAAACCTAAGGAGTAAAATTTTAATGGTGTAAGAATTGTCGCGGGTGAAATGCTGTACAGAATTTAAGTCCTCAAGTATGCTAGGGAAACAAACATATCACTGAGAGTAAAGGAGGAAAATTTGATGGACCCGGTAGCGGCACATCTAGTGTGGTGGCGCGGGTGGGGGGGGGGGGGGGTGTTGTTGTTGAAGGCTTCCCATTATAGAGCCACCAGAGAATCCTCATAAGATCCAATCATAAGGGTTATCCAACAAATATGCGTGCAGGCTAAAAAAACATGTGGTTATGTAATAATGTTGAATGATTCATCCATGTGTTTATGTCATGCATTCATGCATGTAGAAACAAGCTCCTAACAAGATCTTCGCTCAAAATGGTAAAAGCTCCTAATAAGATCTACTTCCACGTGATATTTATCAGTTATGTTGAGGGAGACGGGCCACCATGCATGTGTTTTGATTGTCATCCAATAGAAGATGCAATTTTGGAGATGTAAAAATTTACATCTCCAAAAAAGGGGCAACTCCAACAGAAAATGTATATTGGAGATGTAAAACAGCAACTCTAATAGAAGATGCAAATGGAGATGTAAAACTATACTTCAACTACTACTTCATTTGAAACATGTAAATTCAAACATAGCAAATTCAACTACTACTTGATTACACCACATAGCCACGTCATAGGCACACGCACCCTCATGGACGGTGGGGTAGGTGCCGAGCCAGAGCGGTGGCCGACATCGGAGAGCTCCATGCCAAAATGGCCGGATGGATTCGCCCGCATGCCGAAAAACCCCGTCTTGCTCTTCGGGAGCTTCTTCTGCGGCAGGCAACGGTCAGTGTGGTGGTGCGGGTCGGCTGCAGTGGTGCGGGGTGGCGGGCAGGGCTGTAGGCAGCGGTGGGGCGGGGCGGCGAGCGAGGCTGTCAGTGCGGAGGTCCAATGAGCGGCGACAGTGTGGGGATGTGGGTGGGGCGGCGGCGGTGGTGGAATTGAGTGGCGGCGGCGGAATCAAGCGGCGATGGTAAAAACACCCGATACGTGGCGTGGGGCGGCGGCCGGCGGTCGAAACACGCTGGAACCGGCGACGGAGGTGCTGGAGGGGACTGATTTGGCGTGGGGCGGCAGCGGCGGGGTGTGGTGGGCGGGTGGAAGGAAGTGCGGCTGGGCGGCGGGACGAAGAAGATGGGTGGGGGGAAGCAAATGGAACGGTAGTTGGCGGTTGGCGCGCGGCTGCCCTTTTTACATCTCCGGTCGGCGGAGATGCAAATTTGCAACGCAAGGTGTTGTATTTTACATCTCCGAAAGACACAGATGTAAAATCTTTTGCATCTACATCATCTGTTGGAGAGGGGGTTTTGGGCTTTGAAGATGCAAAAATTAAGTATTTTTACATCTACACTTTCTACTGAAGATGCTCTAATACGAGTCATCGCTGTAGGGAAGAAAACGACGCTCCAGCAGCCTTTATCTACCTTTATTTTTATTTTAAGGAAGAAGCATCTCATTGTCATGGCGTAAGGATTGGACCCACAATTCCGATCTAGCCGAGCTGTATTGACTTTTTTTTATCGTCATATGTCAGAAATCTTTGTCTTTAAATCATTGCTGCTCGGTGCCCATTTCCATCAGAGTAGCACTAGAAGAAAGAAAGAGAACGGGGGAGGAGAGCAAGAAAGAAGAAGAATGGCCGCCGGTGAGGAGGAGGTGCTGGTGGTAGAGTCGTGCTTTGTAACCCCGGCCGTAGACACGCCTAGAAAAGCGCTCTGGCTCTCGCCACTCGACATCATGCTGGCCAGCAGAGGCTACACCCCTCTCGTCCACTTCTACCGTCCTTGTGTCGACGAAACCAGTGCCCAAGACTTCTTTGACGTGACTAAGTTGAAGACTGCGCTGGGCAAGGCTCTTGTGGCCTTCTACCCCATGGCCGGCCGGCTCAGGGTGGGCGCCCATGGCAGGTTGGAGATCGACTGCAACGGTAAGGGCATGCTTTTTCTTATGGCCTACTCTCGTCTCACCATCAATGATTTCCGCGACTTGAAGCCATCATCAAAGCTAAGGAGGTTGTTTGTTCCCCGCATGGACGACTCATCGGCCATCCTGTGCGCCACCCAGGTTTGATTCTTTCTTAAGTAGGCACTGAAAGAGCAAAAGCACACAAAGAAATATCCTCAATCCAACCAGGCCCTTAGTTTTTCTTTCTTTCTCACCAAATGAGAGTTAATTGCATAAAACCACCACATTTCATGCTTCTTCTGCAGAAAACCACCTGGTCCCTAATCATTTGCAAAAATCACCGCGAATTCAATAAACTTTTTCAAAAAGCACTGATCAGGTGATTTAGCCCGTTTAATCACTTTCTGACAAGTGGGGCCAGAATGTAAGGAGCTGATTTGGCAACAAATTGACATATACCTTCCTGGATTTAAAAAGAAAGCAACAGCAAAAACTTTACACGCACACACACACCCTTGGATCTCAAATAGAAAAGCAATCAACCCCTCCGCGCACGCTGACCCCACCATCTGCAGTTCGTCCCGACCTCGACCAGAACAGGAGCTCGGTCCCTCGTCACCGACAGTGAGGTGAGCACGTGGCCGGCAACCAGGAGCTCGGCGGCGAGGTGCGTGCGCGGTACTGGCCAGCCAAGGCCGACCCCTGCGCCACCTGTGTCGGAGTCGCCTGGGCGTGCGCACGCGGGACTAGCAGGTTGCGGCCCCCTTTACTCGCCGTCCAAGCCACGTGGCCGGCGCCGACATGGGGAGACGACCATGGTGTCCCAGGCAACCAGGAGCGGGCAATGTTGATGCGCGCCGGAGGCTCGGGCCTGCACCTAGAGTTCGTCCCCGACTTCCACCCTCCTTGTCATGGATTAATGGAGTAGAGGAGACGGCGGTGGTGCGTTGTTGGGGAACGTAGTAGTTTCAAAAAAATTCCTACGCACACGCAAGATCATGGTGATGCATAGCAACGAGAGGGGAGAGTGTTGTCTACGTACCCTCGTAGATCGTAAGCGGAAGCGTTATGACAACGCGGTTGATGTAGTCGTACGTCTTCACGATCGACCGATCCTAGTACCGAACGTACGGCACCTCCACAATCTGCACACGTTCAGCTCGATGACGTCCCACGAACTCACGATCCAGTAGAGCTTCGAGGGAGAGCTTCGTCAACACGACGGCGTGATGACGGTGATGATGAAGCTACCGGCGCAGGGCTTCACCTAAGCACTACGATGATATGACCGAGGTGGATTATGGTGGAGGGGGGCACCGCACACGGCTAAGAGATCAATGATCAACTTGTGTATCTATGGGGTGCCCCCCTCCCCCGTATATAAAGGAGTGGAGGAGGGGGAGGGTCGGCCCTCCACTATGGCCCGCCCTGGGGAGTCCTACTCCCACCGGGAGTAGGATTCCCCCCCCCCTTCCATGTAGTAGGAGTAGGAGAGAAGGAAGGAGGAGAGAGGGAGAAGGAAAGGGGGCGCCCCCCCCCCTTCCTAGTCCAATTCGGACCAGAGGGGGAGGGGGCGCACGGCCTGCCCTGGCCGCCCCTCTCTCTCTCCACTAAGGCCCATAAGGCCCATTATACTCCCTGGGGGGTTCCGGTAACCCCCCGGTACTCCGGTATATGCCCGAACTCTCTCGAAACCTTTTCGATGTCCAAACATAGTCATCCAATATATCGATCTTTATGTCTTGACCATTTCGAGACTCCTCGTCATGTCCGTGATCATATCTGGGACTCCGAACTACCTTCGCTACATCAAAACACATAAACTCATAATACCGATCGTCACCAAACGTTAAGCGTGCGGACCCTACGGGTTCGAGAACTATGTAGACATGACCGAGACTCATCTCCGGTCAATAACCAATAGCGGAATCTGGATGCTCATATTGGTTCCTACATATTCTACGAAGATATTTATCGGTCAAACCGCATAACAGTATACGTTGTTCCCTTTGTCATCGGTATGTTACTTGCCCGAGATTCGATCGTCGGTATCTCAATACCTAGTTCAATCTCGTTACCGGCAAGTCTCTTTACTCGTTCCGTAATGCATCATCCCGCAACTAACTCATTAGTCACATTGCTTGCAAGGCTTATTGTGATGTGCATTACCCAGAGGGCCCAGAGATACCTCTCCGACAGTCGGAGTGACAAATCATAATCTCGATCTATGCCAACTCAACAAGTACCATCGGAGACACCTGTAGAGCACCTTTATAATTACCCAGTTACGTTGTGACGTTTGGTAGCACACAAAGTGTTCCTCCGGTATTCGGGAGTTGCATAATCTCATAGTCATAGGAACATGTATAAGTCATGAAGAAAGCAATAGCAATATACTAAACGATCAAGTGCTAAGCTAACGGAATGGGTCAAGTCAATCACATCATTCTCTAATGATGTGATCCCGTTAATCAAATGACAACTCATGTCTATGGCTAGGAAACTTAACCATCTTTGATTCAACGAGCTAGTCAAGTAGAGGCATACTAGTGACACTCTGTTTGTCTATGTATTCACACATGTACTAAGTTTCCGGTTAATACGATTCTAGCATGAATAATAAACATTTATCATGATATAAGGAAATATAAATAACAACTTCATTATTGCCTCTAGGGTATATTTCCTTCATGCGCACCTGTGCGTGGCGGGTAGCACGTTGGAGAGCAGTGGGGGCTGCGGGCCGCCGCAGAATCCGTCGCCATGAACATGGTCGTGGTTGGGCCGACTGTGGCCGGCAGCGGCTGGGCTAGGCAGGGGCGAGGTACGCGTCGTCCCAGAGGAGAAGGAAAGAAAAGGGAGGAGGAAGGAGATGGTACACGGGGCAGCGGTGGTCACCGGCTCTTCACCGAACCTGCCGTGGCCGCCGAGCTCTTCACCGAAGCCGCCGGGACGTCGGAGCCGAGCGAAGAGCTGGACATGCAGGTGGCGGATCCGACGCTCGCTCGCTCCACTGTGGCCCTGCCATCTGCCGGAAGCAGCGCGAGTGCGGCTGCTGCTCGCGTGGCCTTGAAGGCTGGCGGCGTGCCCAGGCCCTGTCGTGGTATCCACAATGGGAGGGCCTGATTGCATTTTTCTTTTAGATGTAGGGGTATGTGTGTTAATATGTTGCCAAGTCAGCTCCTTACATTCCGGCCCCACTTGTCAGAAAGTGATTAAACGGGCTAAATCATCTGATCAGTGTTTTTTGCAAAAAGTTTACCGAGTGCGCGGTGATTTTTACAAATGATTAGGGACCATGTGATTTTTTTTGCAGAAGAAGCCCGAAATATGGTGGTTTTATGCAAATAACTCCACCAAATCAACTACTATATTGCAATAGCACAAACATGCTTACATATGGTAACAACAAGCAAGTAATATGTGCGACATGCAAATCTATATATGTATGCAGGTGACATTCTTCAAGTGTGGTGGAGTGGCCTTAGGGACGGCAACGCACCAAGGCGCTATGGATGGCACTGCCGCGTTTCACTTCTTCCAGACATGGTCAGCCTTCTCCAGGGATGGCGACCGGGATGTGGTGAAGTTCCCCTACCTTGACCGCACACTCTTATGTGCGCGCGACCCACCCATTATTCATCCGGACACCCTCTCCCTATTCCGCCTCAAGACAACGAACTTGTCCCAGCCGCCGGCGCCGGGGCCTGTAGTCGTCAACGAGGTTTTCACCCTTCGCAAGGATCAAATTTCCGCTCTTAAGCACATGTGTGGTGGCGGCCGTGTGAGCACCTTCAGCGCCGTGAGTGCATACATGTGGCGGTGCATGTGCTTAGCCCGGCGGCTACCTCCAGACTCCACGACGCGCCTCGAGTTCCCGGCCAACTTCCGACGCAGCATTGCGCCACCGCTCCCGGACGTCTACTTCGGCAACGCGATGTTGCAAGTAAGTGTCGCCGACAAAACGTGGGACGTCGTCTCGGGCAATCTAGCCTACGTCGCGCACCGGATCAGAGACACCCTCGGCCGGGTGAACGACGAGCTGGTGCGTTCGGCGGTCGACTACCTCGAGCTCGACCTGGCAGAGAGGGACAACCGCCCGGCTATCGGCGTTCTGCCAGCGACGGACCTGTGCGTGGTCAGCTGGCTCGGCATGCCCTTGTACGATGTGGATTTCGGCTGGGGAAAGCCGTTGGCTATGTTGCGTGCCGAGCAAAACCGCGGAGGTTTCGTGCTCATGATGAACGGCGCGCAGGGGGATGGCAGCGTGCGCCTGTCCATGTCCATAGAGGCTGCAATTCTCAAGGACTTCCAGCGTTTCTTCTATACAAAGCTGGATAGCAAGGTGTATTCCAAGTTCTAGCCGGCTGTATATACCTCCATTATTTCTGTCGAATGATTTTCTTCCACTAGATCTAGAACTAATTATCTGTATGTCTCAGACGGTATCGAAGATATGCTCAATTGTGCTTAGCTAAGGGAGATAAACTAGTACGATGGCCTGCACATTTGCACGGCTAGCTAGATTGATTATATATGCTTGTTCTGACATTTGTGTAGATGCAACTAGCTAAGCGATATTTAATATGACTACATTGACATTGGTATGTCATTGCAAATATATAAACCTAGCAGTATGACACGTGCATTTGTGTGGCCAGATTAGTTATGTGTTATTTGATTTGTGTGATTTTGTATTTATATATTTATTATTATATAGGTTCTGAACCATTGGCAAATCACTAGATGCATAATATTTGAAATTATAAAAAAGCTTGTAACCATAATACACCATGCAAAAATATACTTGGCTTTACTTTTGAGAACGTCATTTATCACATGTAAAACCCTGTTGTTGTATCTCACTAAAAAAAACTTGCTGTTGTCCATATTCCAATTATGTTTTTTAGTTAGAAAAATTACTTGTCTCCAGATGCTTCTAGGCCGGCCCTCTCATCATTCTAATTTCTTTCTTTTTTTTGAGAAATTTTCCGATCTATTCATCAACTATCAAGATAGTACAAAGAACACCAGAAGTAAAAATTACATCTAGGTCCGTAGACCACCTAGCGACGACTACAAGCACTAGAGCGAGCCGAAGGCGCGCAGCCGTCAACGCTCCTCCCACGTCGGAGCCAGGCGAACATTGTTGTAGTAGATAGTTGGGAAGTCGTCGCTATGGCCTCATAGGACCAGGCGGATCCATCGAAGACAAACACCGACTGGATCCCATGATATCCACCAGAGACACACCTCCACACATCCTCCGATGATGCTAGAAGCATCGCCAGAACGGGGCCTAGGTGGGGAGAACCTTATTCCAGCTTCAAGAAGCCGTCGCCGCCACCTCGACTTCTTGAGCATGGCATAAATCCTAACAAAACTCAGAAAAACACCTAAAACGAAGGCAAGGGCCGGGATCCACCGTGCCTCCATGGTCAAAGGACCATAGGAGGTGAGACGGACCGGCAATGGGCCGGCAAGAGGTAGGAAAACCCTAGACGAGAGTTCACAGGAGGCAGGAGCCATCACTCTAATTTCTGTTAGTGCATGTTATCGATATTATCAAAATATATTCCGCTTACCCTTGTAACATCTTTTTTTAGTGGTCCATCCTTCTGCACAACTTATATTTAATTAAATAACTGATGCAGTGTTTTTCTTACAACATGTTCCCTAATTTTAGATTCGCTCTTTGCCATAGCTTGTTATTCACACTACTGAAAAAACGTTGTTTGCCTACTGCATATCTGTTTGTCGAGTTCCTTTTCGCGGACACTCGACAAACAAGGTTGTTGCCAATTACCACAGAATAAACTACTCGACAAAAGGAGGGAACTCGGTAAGGCAGTGTGGTTTGTCAAGTGCCGCGTAGAAAATGCTCGGTAAACATATGATACTCGGCAAATACAACGCACGACACTTGACTAAGCACACTTATGCCACGTGTTCCTTCCCACCGCAGCTGACCACGCTGTGAGGGCGGGGCTGTGACACTCGGCAAACCTTTTTATTTCCTTTTTCAAAATGAAGAAAGTGCTTGCAGAGTACACGGTAAATAACACTTGGATTTTTTTTCCTTTTCTTTCCTTTCCTTTGTCTTATTAGCTTTTCTTTCCTTTTTCTTTGTTTCTTTCCCTCTTTCTTTTTTCTTTCTTTTCTTTTATTTGCTTTTCTTTCTTCTCTTTCTTTCTTCTCGGGTCAGGTTTGCATGGGAAGTGTCATGTCGCTTCATCTGCTGGCCTTGAAAAAAATCACACTCAACACACAATATTAAATGTAACATCTCAAAAATGGGCATTTTCTGTGGTCTGTTTGTTATATTAAAGTCATTAAATGCATTTCTAGGCATTTAATTGATCAATTCAAATTCCAACTACTACCTCCGTCACAGTTTAGAAGGCACAGTTAAATTTGCGTGTGTTTCCACAATAGACAAGGTTTAGGGCGCATTGCATTTATTTCTAATAGCTAACTAGTACTCTGATGTACTATTCCTATATGCATGCGTGGTGTGAATGCTATTTTTTAGCCCATCTCACAACCAATAGATAACCACCTAGGTCCCTGAGATTTTCCAAGCGCGCCTTCTAAACCGTGACGGAGGGAGTACATGTACATGAAATTATGGCCAGAAGTGGGTTGAAAAATCTTATTTGTGGTCTTTAGTATATGTTTAGCCCTTATACCACAAAAGGAAAGGAGTGCCAAACACGAGGGGCCGAGACTCATGCAACAATGTGGATCTTAGAAGTTATTTAATTATGAAAAATTCAAACTAAGCCGGAAAACAATGAAACATGCCATGGTGTCATTATATGACCCCTAGAGGTTGAGATAAAATTTGAGAATGTTTCACAAAACTTTGTTACATAGAATGCTTAAAAACCGGATCATCTCTAAGGAAGAATCTGGATTTGGATCAGGTTTGGAGACAAAATGACCGATGCTTTATCCATTGGCCTTGAAATGTTTTCCACAATCAACACACTATTACATATAGAATGTCAAAATTTTGCATTTTCTGGTATCTGTTTGCTATATTTAAGTCAGTAAGTGTATTTCCATGCATTTAACAGGTATAATTCAAATTTGAACCGCGGATACATTAAATTATGGCCAGAAGTGGGTTGAAAAATCTTATAGGTGTTCTTTAGTCTAAGTCCCTTACATCATAAAATAAAAGTGCCAAACTCTAGGGGTGAGATTCGGGCACCAACGTGGAGCTTAGGGGTTGTTTAATACACATGTTAGATTCACTAAATATTTCAAATTTAGGTTTTTATTTTGTTAGCCAGTAACTTTCTCCCTCGGTTACCATGTTCATGAGCCCCTGATCTTCTGTGTGCATATCGTTGTATGAAATAATAAAATGAAAGGAAAACGTTCTGAGTCTTCTTTTATGTCTTGTTGTCGACATAGACCGTGAAGCAAAGTTGCGGTGGGGGGGTGGGGGGGGGGGGGCATCTCTCCAAGGCCGGAGGGGGGGGGAATAGGTGACTGCGCAGGGGATAGATCTTGATCCGCTCGGTCGGAGCGGGCGAAATCCGGACTGGACCAGCAGTGTTTTCAGGTAAAATTATACATAGCAAACTGACTGAATATACAAGCGGGCTCAAACCGCTAGGTCCGGCCCAGAGCACAACACGATCAGGCTAGAAGCCCACTTGGTATGTCCACCCATATTGCCAGGAGCGGATGGACACATGCGTGTTAATCGGACCGCATCCCATTAAGCACTTTCCACTCACTCGCTCGGGTCTTCGCTCGCCGGCCTCTCTGCCTCGATCGCTCGCTCGCTCTGGACACATCATGCTAGTTAAACCGGTTGCCAATTGTCGGTTGACTGAGCATTGACTGTTGAAAAGAAATCAATTCAAAATCATTTCTTGAAAATTTTAGAAAAAACATGAATTTTAAAATGTTCGTAAATTTGAAAAATCAAATCACGAATTTAGCAAAGTTCACAAATTTTGACAAAAGTTCATAGATTTTGAAAAAAAATGTTCTTGAATTTGAAGAAGTTCACGGATTTGAAAAAAGTTCATCAATTTTGAAAAATTTCACGGATTTTGAAAACAATACATATTTTTAAAAAGCTCATGGATTTTAGGAAATATCATAAATTTAAAATAAGTTTGTGGATTTGAATATATTCATGCATTTGAAAAAAGCTCACGGATTTGAGAAAAGTTCACGTGTTCAAAAAAAGGTTCACAAATTTGAAAAAAGCTCACCTGCTTGAAGCAAAGGTTAACGAATTTGAAAAAAGTTTTGCAAATAGAAAAGGTTTTAAAATTGAAAAAGCTCACAAAATTTGTACAAAAACACTAATTTGGAAAAGTTTATGCATTTGGAAAAGGAAAAAAGAAAATGAAAACAAAGAAATGAAGAAAAAACTGACAAGCAGGCAAAAATAAACAGCATGGAAGCTTCCCAAAACCGGAAGGAGACTGAGACCCTCCCACAATACCGGAGACGCTGCATCGGTGCGCTCTGCAACACTGGGCGCTCCCTCGCAGCACTGCCAACGTTGCACCGCCGTGCTCACAACACCGGCAACAGGGAGGCCGGAGCGGGTACAGATCGCCGACCCCTGGAGTGCTGCATCGCCGCCTGGTGCTGCAAGCCACCCATGGGCTGCTCCGACGAGCGCCAATAGCAAAGCGGAAGATGGTCATTCTGTGTGTGACAGAGGTAGGAGATGAAAGAGGAAAAAGGGATCTCGCTGGGTAGAAGAAAGGAACGAGCAGCTCGGCTTGACGCTTGGGATAAGGCAGCAGCGCTGTGCATGGCCCCACGAGGACGCATGGCACATGGGCAAGACGACTTATTTTCCCCAGAAATCATCTGCAGAGCAAGGAGGCTAACTGACTAATTCAGCCTAAGAGAATATGACCTGGCCATGCTCACCAGCCCCAGAGTACCCAGAGTAAGTGGACAACAAACTTCACGAGAAGCAGGGAGTGATGGATCTCCGAGCAACACAACGACTCGGATGCCATGGGAAACTGAGGCATATATAGGGTAACCTGCCATTTTGCTTGGCTAAAAATCTCACTGCTTCTACACTAATCACAAATCAAACAGTAATCAAATAGCAAGAACTAAAAATCAAGAGCACTAAGATTGTTTCCCCTGAGGGGCCAGCAAGCAAATAAAAGTTCAACTTGTATGTAACAAAGAAGACCAGATAAATAATAACTCCGAATTAGAATAAAGAAAAAAAATAGAGGAAAACAAGCTACTCCCTCCAATCATTTCAGAATGAACGACAGTATCTCAACATTAATCAAGACATCTTTTATGCACATTATGAACAATAAGGATACAACAGGTGTAACCGTTCAAGCAGAACTGACTGACCAAGTAAATAAAAACTAACTGACCAATTAAAAAGGAGAGAAAATAAATGTTCCTAGCTCTCCCGGCCAGCCATGGGAGAAGTGTCTAGTCAACAATGGAGAACCAGGATATCAATCTCCGAGCAGTACAACAGCGCCAATGCCATGAGAAACAGAGGCAACGGATAACCTGCCAATTTGCTCGGCTAAACTCTCGCTAACTATCCAGCTAGACAAACCAGAAAAACAATCAAATAGAGAAGAAACTATGGGTTCTAATTCAATTAAAATCACTTTCCTAAAGAGAAGACCGACAAGAAAATTGGTGTTTCTAACTCTCAATGAATTCACCTAAAAAAATAAACAATTTCTAAGGCACTGCTGGGCAGTCACAATAATTTTCCAGGTCAACGTGGGTCTGAAAGAATTCAAATAGTCAATACTAATAGGAAGATCCTGAGGTCACAGTAAAGCATCAGTAATACACAAGGGGTGGGTTGTTTTCTTTACTCCTAAGAATAGGGTAAACATATCACTGTACACTTAACAAAGATGTTACAGTTATCTCATACAAATCCATCTTCAGAATACATAAACATCACAGGCTCTTCTAGCATGCAAACTCTCAAGACAGCATGAAGCGTACAGCAGCATCATTTCATATACCTAAGCATAAACTTGCGGTGGAAATCGCTTCTGATGGCGTCGTTGATGAACCGTTTCGGTGTCTTGGCCTCTCCACGAGCTTTGTCCTTGAATACAGCATCATCATCCCACCCACGACATACACGTATATGAACAACATTAAGTTCAACATAAAGCATGGCCACATTCTTTTCTTAAAAAACAAAAGGCATCGCGACATAAAAGAAGCATATAGTACGATACACTAGGCATCAGTGCCTTGACCTTCTCTTCATATTGAAGTAGCCGGAATTATAGCTTCACTATATGGCTCAACCTCCCGGCATGAATCCAAATTGATTTTGTCACACTTGTCATTCTTTCCCATAGCTTTATTGTATGGCTCATCATCTTAATTCCATGATAATTACTATAACTTTGCATATCCCTCTTATTCTCGAAGATTGGTACTAATATACTCCGTCTCCATTCTTCGGGCATCTTGTTTGACCGAAAGATGAGGTTGTATAACTTTGCATATTTCGCAATGTCTGCAAAGCCTCTTTACATTCTTTTTAAAGCCTCCCTGACCACAGACTCCAAAATTCATCGCAAATAATATATGTTGGTATCATCAAAGGAATCATCTAGCTCGACGGTAGAGCTCTTGTTTTCTCCATTGAACAGCTTGTCGAAGTACTCTCACCGTCTATGCTTGATCTCCTCATCATTCACCTTAATTCAACCAAAATCACATCAAGATCAAATGCTCCTATTTACTAGCTCATATGCAAACATTCCATGTGAGAATTATAAGAAACGACAATTGAAGGGTAGAAAAACACTAATCATCTTGCAAATCATCATTTCATGTAGGTTAGTCTACCAAATACCTTATGAAAGTAACACCATGACCATTGACCTTTATCATCATTGCATGAATCAACTACATTTAAATAAATAAATTTACATGACCATGATCTATTATAGGTTATTAGTGTGCAAAATATCAAATACATGAAACGAGATCCATACATCACCTTAAATCCTAAGGTCGATTGCAAGGATGGGAAAACTTGGAAACTAAGCTAAGTTCCCAAAATAAATTACTTATCTAATTGATCATACGACATAAAGTAACTTTCGACCAAATAGTGCAAGATTTTTTTAGAACATAGTTGAGGGGGAGATAGGCTTGGAGCGATATGACACCTAAGATGTTTGTGGTATGTATAAGCCGCTCGGCCTTTCCATTTTGAGATGAGGTGTACGGACAGGAGAGGGGAAAGGAAGCAGCATGTTGAGGAAAGATCTCGCTGGGTGGTGGTGAGAAATTCACCGTTGTTATTGCATTACATGTACTAGAAGGGTACGTAAAACTGTGGGAGAACACAAATGAAGACGAAATGGAGTGTAGAGCAAGTGTCGTATTTGTGACATAGGAAGAATGTCCACAACTAGCAGGAGAAATCATCAACCCAAGAAGACGCAAATAAGAGATGTCTACAAATCCCAGTGTATTTATTGAAAATGTGCAGTGGTAATAGGCATGGAATGAGAACAAGGCAAAGTTGGTTGCTTTCCTATTGACATGGTTCACAAACATCAGGCGGGTTGTCTTTATTACATGATTGAAGATGTGTTTTTGGCTAGAGTAGAAATAGATTCATTGCTAGGGTGGCCGAGTCATTGATACCACATGTCGCTGACGATGGAGAGTCTTGCTTGATGCCATGGTTACTGAAGAACTAGCAAAGTTCGCCATCACTATTGGATCTCGTGAGGATTCTCCGAGTTGGTAGGTCTTTCATAGTAAAACCGAAGGGTCAAATTCGATGATGCAAAAATTATTGTGAGTGATGTGGAGGAAAATAATTAGGTTCTTAATTAGTGGAAACAATGATATCCTTGAGAGTAAAGGAAGGACAATTTGGTGGAGCCACTAGCTATATGGGAAGCCTAGAACCATTTTCAACAACCATGTCTTGGTACCAGTCATGCACGAAAATTGGTGAGATAACTCGTCTTACAAGTGATGTGAAAGGAAGTCCCGATGTTTAGATACCAGTCTTGTCCGAAACCTTGTTGTTGTATCAAGAGGTTATCGAGGGTTGTCAACATGTCGTATTGGCTCCAGGACTGTCTGCCTAGACATCATGTTGGATACCACCCTCAACAACCTCTTACTGCAGCAAGAAGAGGATGGGCATGACTGGTATCTGGACATCTATGTTTCCTCTCACATCACAGGTAATATGGGTTCTTTCGCCAAGTTTTCAAGGTATTGTATTTGGAAACAATTCTAGGCTCCCCGTTATGGTTACTGGTTCAATCAAATTGTCCACCTTTACTCTCAATGATATATTTGTTTCCCTAGCATAATTAAGAAATTAATTCATGTCTGCCACTTCACTCGCGATAATTTATGCACCGTCAAATTTCACTCCTTTGGCCTACTCTTAAGGCCCTAGCAACTCGAAGAATCATCATGAGGTCCAATAGTCATCTCGACCTCTACCCGGTCTTCAGCAAGTACACCGCCCCCTCTTCATAGTCGGTGACCTATGGCATCAACGACTCGGCCACCCTAGCAATATATCTCTTTCCACTTTGGGCAAAAACCTTCAATCATGTAATAAAGATAACTCGCCACCACATGCTTGTGAATCATGTAAAAACACACCACATTTGTTGTTCTTGTTCCACGTCTTCTATTATTACCGCGCCTTCTCAATTAACCATTGTGATTTGTGAACTTAACCTACCTATTTGTAGCTTCTTAGTTACCAATATTATCTCATTGTCCATATGATGATTTCTCCCACTACTTGTGGAATTACTCTCGATGCCACAAATCCGACATCTCTACTACTCTCTATCGCTTCTTCACCAACATTCTCATTCCATTTCATGTTCCCATCAAGTGCATGCAATGTGAAAAAAGAGTGAATCCCTCACCACTTCCCCCGGTGTGTTGTTTTCTCGCCATGGTGCGTCTGTTCGCCTCTATTGTCCCTACGCTTCACCTCAAAATGGAAATACCAAGCGGCTCATTCGTACTACAAAAGACACATTACTTGTCCTACTGCTTCCCCCCTCCCCCTTAATTCTCGATTGAAGCTTTACAAACTGGTACCTACATTCTCAACTTTGCTTGCCCCCTCCTACATCTAGTTCCTAACACTATATTTCCTCCTCTTTGCCCACCATCATACCTATGTTCATATGCGCATGTTCGACTAACTTTGGTTGACAAACCCGCATAAACCTTCCCTTGCTCCACACGTTTTGTGTTCCTCGAATACATGCTCAAACACAAGGATACTAATGCCTTGATCTACACATATGCACATTTATTATTTCTCGCCATGTGACATTTGATGGCATATTTTTTCCCCGACACTCTAGCCACTTTCGATCGCACGACATTAGATCTGATCCACCAGGCATAGAAGGTCTGACACCCCAAATCTATCCCGGTCGCCAAGCCCCACGTACCTTGGCCGGATCAGGCATGCCATCCACCGAATGGCGCTACATGACCTCCTAAACCAAGAGGCCCACCCACATCTATCTCGCCCTCCAATCTGACTAGTCACATAAGAGAACGTATCAGGTGCACCAACTCAATTCATGCACTGAATGCTCCGTTGCTATATGAGCCATTAGATGAAAAACAAAGGGATACGATCAGGTTGGTAGGTGGATTGTTGAAACATTGCAGAACAGTCCTTTTATTTTATCAAAATCGACCCACATCTCCCTTCCCTCTAAATAACTCTGTGTGTTTAATTTTAGATATGATTTCGGAAACGTTTTGACTGCCTTCTTTGCTTTGACGAGATCTTCGAATCAAGATTAATATTAGGTATATTTTTGAAAATTCATTTTTTTCCTTTTGAAACTTAACTCAAAACTTGACTGGAAAAAAGAACATTTACAAGTTTTGTAATTCGTCTATGAGAAACATCCGCCTCTCTTACACGTTGGTCTCTTGTGCAACATGCTTCTAGTACATCAAGTTTTCAGTCAAGTTTGAAAAAAGTAAAAAAAAATGGAAATTCAATATTGATCTTATTTCAAAGATCTCGTCAAGAAAAAAATAGCAGTCAAAACGGATCTAGAATCGAATATTCGGTTCAAAATATATGAATCATTTTGTGTTTGGGCCAAAAAAATAAACATGCAGATTTCTGATGGGAGTGTGGTCTGCTGAGTGCGGGTTAATTACTGCAAAGTACAAGGTTGTCTCTGCAAAAAAGTCATAGTCCAACTTTTGACCAAAATCTAGCCCGTTTCTTTTTCATCTAAGGGCCCAGAATCCACCGGTGCATTGGGTGCACAAATTGGCTTGGTGCACAGGATACATTCTCAGTCACATAAACTCCAAACAATTTTGAAAGCTATCCTGTCTAACCATTTGCAGGTGCATTTCTACAAATGCATTTGGGGCTCGTATGTTAAATAGAAGAGAAGACTAATACATGTTATTTTATTACAATGTTAAAAATAAGCAACTAAATCTCATATGGAAGAACAGTAGGCTGAGATAGCCATCTACGTTTTCAACTAAAAAGATAACTCACAATGTAGACATAATTGTATACATTATGATGTGAAGCTTATGAATAACGGTTATTGCAACCAAGAATGATATCAAGAAACAATTTTCAGCAAGGCATGATGCAGGCAGAGCAGGGCCTAATCTTACAGGGAAAAAGGTTCATATATATACAAGAAACGCTGATGATGAGCATAGCAAAATTTAGAAGATCATATTGGGCTGGGGGGCTGTTTCCACTTTCTGTTTGTAGCAAGTCTAAAAGGTTTGGGCAGGATACCACCAAACTACAGTGTACCTATTCCCCACTGCACCAGCAATCATATCATACTATCATTTGCTGGTAAAAATCAGGAATTTTTTCCGAAGATCTGAAATTCAGCACACACACACACCTTTTACAGACAGGAGATCTATGGATTGGACTAGTAGTACATATTAGCAACCAAGAAGGACAATATAAGAAACAGTTTTCAGCAAGAAGATAGACACGTACGCTGTACGCCTTGGAAATGATGAGCCAGGGGGAATTTCACCTTTCACGTCTGAAGAGGCACGTAGATCAGATAACCCCGGCCGGATTCGGTCAATTTGACGGAGACGTCGTTGATGACTGAGTCCACCATGCACGACTGCAGATTATCAAGCGGCGGCCCGAGGCCAAACTTGGCAGTAAATCCGCAAGTCCGGCCGAACAAGAAGAAAAGATGAAGTGAGATGGATGAATCAATGTGTGTGCTGACTATGCCTGTGTGTCAGTCTCAGTCAGGCGATCGCCGGCTCACGGCAGGGATCCGGCGGTGGTACAGTAATCTCTTCTTCTTCATCATCATGGCCAGAGTTACAGTCGCTGTGACGTGACTTGGATGTACAGTACATATCTCCTCTCGTCTCTATTCTGTGCATTTACCTAGTTTCCTGTGAAGCGGCTGACATTACGATACTTACATCTCAACGGACAAAAACAATTAATAACGGAATAAAACAAGAGTTATCTACGATTTATTACTCTTCTACATTTGGAACTGGGTAGAGTACTACCACCACGTACATTGATTCATCTTCATTTCTTCTATGGACAATACAACAAAATTCTTCTGGGACACAGCATACATCAGCAACCTTCCTTAACCCTCCATCAAACAGGGGCTTCCTCTTTTCTCAAGATAATAAGAATGTTGCTCTCCCCAAAAGAAAACCAAGACCATAGATTCACATATTGCCAAAATCAGTCCTCAAAATACCGTAACGGGAGGAGCACCAAGCCCTTTCAATCTTATTTGCCAAGATTTCAAGATCACAGGCCAGAAAAATAACATACACTACTTCATTGGATTGAATAACAAGCAACTTATATCTCAACATCAAGAACAAGAGAATTACCAGCTCAGAGATCCTTTGCTCAATCTCGAGTACACGGAGAATCGACTGAACACAATGACCCTAGGCCCTCTCGAGTCTCAACCAAACCCATAGAGTGGGCATGGACACTGGAGGGCCAGGAGTGATGGACCTCCCAACAGCAGCACGACTCCAATGCCATGTAGTTTGCCATTTTCCTCCCACCCTACTACAGTCTAGTCTAATAAGGGATCAACAAATTAACCAACTGTCAAACAAACCATTAACAAACAGAAGAAATGCAGGTTAGGAATAGCAGCTCCAGTTGTAGACAGCAAACCACTGTCTGAACATATATCAACCAACAAAATCAAAAGAATCAGCAGGTAAGTACTCCCTCTGTCCCATAATATAAGTGTTTTGACACTACACTAGTGTAAAAAACGCTCTTATATTATAGGACGGAGGGAGTATCATATATCTTCTCTGGAGCATAAAACAGAGTCAGCCAAGGCCAACAAAACAGATCTCAATCACTCTAAACATGCAGGAGCAAGGAGAGCGCACATACTAATTCAACCAAAGAGAGATTATGTTCACCCAGCCTCGCTCACCGGCCCCAGGAAAGTGGCCAGCAAACAACATGAGAACCAGGGAGTGATGGATCTCCGAGCAGCACAACAACTCCGATGCCATGAGAAACTGATGCATAGGGTAACCTGCCATTTTGCTCGGCTAAACTCTCACTACTTCAGTCTAGTTTAATCAGAAATCAACCAACTAACAAAGGGTTGAACAGACCCAAATCATCAAAAGAAAAGCATGGCCAGGAGGAGCAGACCTAGGTAGTACTCCCTCCGTTCCTAAATATAAGACCTTTTAGAGATTCTAATATGGACTACATTCGGATGTATATAGACTGTAGATTCGCTCATTTTACTCCGTATGTAGCCCATACTGGAATCTCTAAAAAGTCTAATATTTAGAAACAGAGGGAGTAGATAGCAATAAGAAACAGGCCACAATCTGAAAATATCAACCGATAAAATAGAAAGAACCAGCAGATAAGTTCAGCCATGGCCGACAAAACCAGATCACATCATTGGAAAATAAGAAAACTGCAGAGCAAGGAGGCCAACTGACTAATTCAACCAAAGAGAGAATATGTTCACCCAGCCTCACTCAGCTGCCCCTGGAAAGTGGCCAGCAAACATCATGAAAACCAGGGAGTGATTGATCTCCAAGCAGCACAACGACTCCGATGCCATGAGAAACAGGGGCATAAGGTAACCTGCCATTTTGCTCGGCTAAAGCTCTCCCTACTACTAGAGTAATCACAAATTAGACATTAGACATTAATAAAACAGTGAGAACCACAAACCAAAAACACAACTTCAATTGCAGGCTAAGTAAGATCATTTCCCCCTAAGGAGCCAGCAAGAAAATAGAAATTCAATTTGCATGCAACATAAAAGACCAAATAAACAATAAATCCAAAGTAGAGGAGAGAAGAAATAGAAAGGAAAATAAGCTACTTCATTCGAATTCGATGACAAGCAACATTATCTCAACATCAATCGACAAAATCAAGATATCTTCTATGCAGATTCTGAACAGTAAGAATACAGCAAATGCAACCATGCAAGCAGAACTGACTGACCAAATAAACAAGGAGAGAACATAAATGTCCCCTAGCTCCTCCCGACCAGCCATGAAAAAAGTGGCCAGCCAACATTGGAGAACCAGGATATAAATCTCTGAGCAGTACAACGACTCCAATGCCATGAGAAAGAGGCAAAGGGTAACCTGCCAATTTGCTCGGGTAAATTCTCACTAACTGTCCATCTAGCCAAACCAGAAAACAATCAAATAGAGAAGGAACTTTGGTTGCTAAAATCAGTTTCCCAAAGAGAAGGCCGACAAGAAAATTGGTGTATCAACCACTCAATGAACTTTCCAAGACACTGCTGGGCAGTCAAACAAACTGAGTACACGACAAGCATACATATTTTCCAGGTCAATGTACCAGTAGAAACATCCTGAGGTCTCAGCGAAGCATCAGTAATACACAAGCAGTGGGTTCTTTTCTTTACTCTTAGGAACAGGGTAAAGATATCACATTAAGATAACGTGGCTGTTACAGTTATGTCATACAAATCGATCTTCAGAATACAGAAACATCACAGGCTCTTTCAGCATGCATACTGTGGAAATCACTTCATGTACCTATGCAGAAACTTGCGATGGAAATCACTTCTGATGGTATCGTTGATGAACCGTTTCGGTGTCTTGGTCTCTCCACGAGCCTGGTTCTTGAATACAACATCATCATCCCACCTGCGACAAACACATATATGAACAGGATTAAGCTCGGCATAAAGCATGGCAGCATTCTTTCATAAAAAAAGGGCCAACAAACATAAAAGAAGCACATAATATGATACACGCATCACTGTCCTAACCTTCTCTTCACATTGAAGGAACCGGAGTTATTCATATTGATCAGTGGGTTTCCTCGCATCAGCTCAGCCTCCTTCATCTTGGCCTCTTCTTCTGCTTGCTGACGCTCCTGCAGCAAACAGACATGACTTCACATTAATTCTCTAAACCTAAAGAAAAAGAGCGCCTCAAAATGATAATGCAGAGAAGAAAACAACAAACCTTTCTAAGCCTGTCCTCAGCTCTTTCTTTTTTAATCCTTTCAAGCTCTGCCATTAGTGCCTCAGTGTCATCGTCGTCGTCATCATCGTCGCTGAATAAAAGATTCAATTTGATGAGTAAGACATAAAATAAGTTGAGATAACCAACTGAACTACAAAAGTGGGCCCAGCTTAACAGCTCTGTCCCAAAAACTATCAGGACAATTGCTGCATTATTCTTTTTTGCTATTTTACTATATGTTTTTCTGTAAACATAAACATAATCCGACTGCAATGAAAAGCATGCTAGACAGCATAAGAATGTGTATCACCCAATTCCAAAGTTTATGGTAGATAACACATAGTGAACAGTTTCGGCCCCAATTTAGGATAAAATTTATTCATGCAGATAGAAGATGTATCGATCCCATCCATATAATGTAACAGAAAGAAGTCTCATCAGCATTTTGAACGGGTGTGATTAATAACCTACTGAGCAAGAACTAAACAGACCTTTCATCATCACTTTTGAGTTCCACATCAGAGTCATCTGCATCAATTTCACGTGGAACTATCTTATCCTCATCCCGTTTTGAACCTGTGATTACCAGAAGAACCAAGTAAATTATTATGCTGCCTTGAAGCTAGGCACTAAAAATACTTTGGTAAAGTAGTGTCACCGACCTTCTAAGAGCAGGCTTGAACTTTTTCGCCGGTCCCTCTCGTCTGCGGGAAAGAAGTGGTTGAACTAATCAATTACAATTCCACAGATACAATAAAACAACAATAGATAAAAATCACGGAAGAAAGGATATGGCAAGCACTATCTGCCCAAATGAGGGAGAAAGAGCAGATGGATCCAGAGGTATTACCAACATAGGACTTATCCTTGGATGAGAAGTGCTTGCGTTCACGCTCCTCAAGTTCATCCCTAAGATTCCTCTTCTGTACCTCCTCTTGAGTTTGTTGTCCCTCTTTTCTGCACATAAAGCGGGAATGTCAGTATGTAGACATCAAAGAACTGCCAGCCCATTTTGTTAAGGATTCGGTGTCAAGAACTAAAAACAATCATGTAAGGCTGAAGCAATAGTTTGGCAATATATGGTGTTCTAGGTTCTGTTTATGTAACAGGTAATAAACCCAGATGATGAACCAAATATATGAACCATGCTAAGGAATTTTTTCATAGATTTACTCTCTTGATGCAGCAGCAGCAGCAGCAGCAGCAGACAAGTTCAGGTGATTATGTTCGTTACAGTTACACTAGGTGCTAAGTAGTTACTGCAGCTCCAAAATGCAAATAGTTGGTTGTCCTGGTGATAAATGGCTACATTTTGTTTGATATTCCCAGGTTTTTCCACATAACCTGACTTATTTAGGTCAGGGGTGTTCAGTATGTTACTTAACTAGTAGTATTGGTGCAGTAAACAAGTGTCTGGGTTTGTACAGAATCAATCTAATCCTGGCAACCTTGAACCAAAGTAGCAGACTATTTGCAAAGATTGCCAGAGAAAAAGCCGGTTGCACTTGTAATGGCCTATTCAGGCCCAAAACATATGCAATATGACTACATAGTTGGCAAAAGACCAACCACAACCTGCGCTAATGTAAGGACTGGCGACCGGCATATGTCGCTAGCACTCTATCGCACAGGGTTCAACGAGCAAGGTCAGGGCCAGCCATCCCTATATTAGCCATGTACCGTGTCCATGATTCTGGTTTAATTCCACTTGGTCCTTGGTTCTTGTTAACGGGTAATAGACCCCAAATGAGGAACATATGCACCATGATGAACCATTTGCTTACGGTGGTTAAATTTATTCTCCATACGCTGCAGCAGCAGACATGATTCAGGTAGTGCTGTAGAACATTAACACTTGGTGCTAAGTAAGCTCCCCAGCTCCAAACATCTAAAATGGTGCTTTGTTCTGTGTACCACCTACCAACATAGCAAACGGCTACATTCTGTTTGACCTTTGCAGGTTTCCACACGCATCCAGACTTTCTTAAGCCAAGTATGTATGTAAATATTGGTTAGTTAATTCCGTTGTTGCAGTAAACAAGTGGTGCCTTTACTTGTCAGATTGTACAGAAAACGACCAAACCCCGGCAACCCCACACAGAATAGCAGACGCTGCGTCCATTTCCAAGCGATTAGCGGGGCAGGGTAAGAAACCACTATACGGAGTTGGCGATACACAACCACCCCCAGCCTGCGCCGAGGCAGGAGCTATCCATGGCCAATTGTCGCCGGCAATTCTACCACGCGGAGACCGATCTGGACGGAGCCCAGGCCTCCAGTGGCGAGGAACCCTAGAACCCGTTCGTTCCCCCAACCCCAAATTCCAACGGCGGCGTGCGCGCGAGGCCTCTAACCAGGCGGGCGATTCGAGCCACCGGGGGCGCGGATTCGGTACCACAGCGCGGGGCGGAAGGGGATCGACGGCGGGGTTTAATTTACCTGGGCTTGAGGGAGGTGTGGGCGGCGAGGTCGCGGGAGGAGTACTTCCCGGAGGGCCCGAAGATGCGCGTGCCGCCCTGCTCGTTCCCGCCCTTCGCCGGCGCCCACGTCGGCCGCGCCGCCGTCGTCATCCTCTCTCTCTCTCTCCGGCCGGCGGGAGGCGGAACCCTAGCGAGCCTCTCTTCCTCCTTCGGGTTTGGATTTGGACTGGCGTTGGTGGAGACGACGGGGAAAGAGGAAGGCGATTTTGCGGAGAGGACCCTGCAGAAGCGCGTTTTGTTTCCTTCGTGGCGGGCCGGCCAGGCCAGGATCCGGTAACGACGCGACGCGTGCATGCTGGGCCTCCAGCGACTAGAAACTGGGTCTCCAGTTGCGTGGATGGGCCTCCTCCGACAGACTCTTGCCTCACAGTCTGGGCCCAAACCCTATTCGGCGCCTTATGCGCCAAAAACAGGGTATCTACAACTGGCGCACACTCCCTCGCTTCAAGTCCGCACTCTGACGCATGGGTTCACACGCCCATGAGCACCCAATCCGAATGGGTAGGGGTATGGGTTGTCAACTTCATCCATGGGTCTTACCCTGGTAACCTTCCAGAAGCTTCCCAACCATTTTTTAATGTGTTTTTGGTTTCCCGGTTTTCTTATTTCACTCGGGTTTTGTCCATTTTTTTCTCTTTTTGTTTACTTTTTTTCATTTTTCATTTTTCCCAATACATGAACTTTATAAAAATTTAGATTTTTTGCAAATTTGTGGAATTTCCCCAAATTCATGAAATCTTTTTCAAATTACTCAAAAAAATCAAATTATTGTGAAAAAATTCAAATTCGTTAACTTTTTTACATTTTTGTATCTTTTCTCAAATTATGACTTTCCCAGGTCTTAAACTTTTTTTCAAATTCGAAAATAAAATTTTTCTGCATTTTTTCCCTAAATCTCATGAACTGTTTCCAAGTTTCTTAACTATTCTAAAAAAATAAACGTTTGAAAAAAAATGAAATAAAATCGAAACTTTTAAATTCGTGGAATTTTTTGAATAAATTATTATTTTTAAATTCGTGAACATTTTTTGAAATTTGCGAAATTGTCAAATTTATGAACTTTCTTGAATATATGATTTTTCTAATTCATGAATATTTTCGGCGTTCGCAAACTTTTTCGCATGTTGGTGAACTTTTTTCGAACGGTCAACCATGCATTCGAGTTCCAAATTATCTTGACTGGATATATACTACTTAGTTTTATTACCATCTTCAAGTAGAATGGACGTTTTAAAACAAGCATTAGAAGGAAACAATATGCTGAAGGGAATGAGACAAACGAAACAATGGAAAAAGGTCTCAGTCGAAACAGTCACGCAACCGCTCAAACACCAGTTGGGCCTAGTAGATTGAGCCCACTATCATGCATAGTGGAGCCAGAAAGAGAAACAGACCGGCGCTGAAATCGCCAATAAGGAGCTCCCCAGTCTAGAGGGATCAAAGCACCAACTCATGAAGCCACCTGCCTTATTTTGCATTTCCTTTCATAAGCACCGTAGCGCGCGGTTTTCCAGTCAGTTTTGGAAAAATATCTAAGCTTCTATTGTTTTTAAACATGATTTTTTTCAAATGAACATTTATAGAAAAGCGAACAATTTCCTGATTTTTTTTAAACATGAACGTTTTCAATTGTTTGAAAATGCAACATTATTTCCAAATATTTGAACATATTTTAAAACAAAACTGTTTTCAATTTTGCACACATTTTTTGAAAAGATGAACAAATTTTGAATTTTCTGAATAATGAGAAATGTATTTTTTAGAAAAGCAAGCATTTTTATAAAACATGCACATTTTTAAATTTCCTAAAACTCAAACATTTTCTTAAAAAGCAACAATCTTGAAATTCCTGAGCATTCTGTAAAAAGAAAAGTTTTTTGTAAAGGAAAAATAAGAAAACATGTGAAAAGAAACAACATGAAAAAAACAAAACAAAATAAGAACTGAACCAAACCAACCCCTCCGAAAGGTTCAAAAAAAATATGAAAGCTGGAAAAGCTAAACGGGTCGGCCCAATCGCTCTACCTATGCGATTCGGCGGCAGCTTGCCTCAATAAGGGGCAAGTAGGAAACATCTCACATGTTTCTCAACAAAAAAAAAAGAACGTCTCATAGTCTTCATCATTTTTGTGTTTTCTGTTATTTCTAAAGAAAAATGTGTTTCATTTTCCTAAGGAACCACCTTTGGATGGTCGAGACCATCCTCGGGTTGGTTTCAACCATTGGCTTGGTCGGCTGGCTCTATGCGGCATCGGCCTAGATCGAACCTGTCTTCATCGTGGGTTGTGCTTCATATGCAAGAACCATCTCCCGCTTAGGCCTCATTTGGTTGTAAGGGGAAAGTATCCCAGGGCTCTGATCCCCTCGAGGGAGATTTCCATGGCCGCCCGGGATCTTCTCGCACCACGGGGAGATCACCATGTGAGTTTGGGGGACTGGGAGGAAACTGCCAAATTTCTTAGAAAATTTATATTGTCAAAAAAACATGCAAACCTATCTCTGATTCTTTTTACACAAACATCATCTAAGTTCAAAATTAATTGAAATGTGTATATATGTCCTTCGAGAGACCATGAAATTCAGGAAATTTGAGGAAAATCATAAACATGGAATGTACCCATAAAAACAGCAAAAAAATTCAGCCCAATCATACACGCTGACCATAAGGTATACATGTCAAGTCGCACAAGTACCGCTTTACCAAGGAAAATTAAAGCATTTACCATGAAAACGATGCCTATATGTGACTGCCCATGTCAAAAGGATTTGTTGTTGGAAGAATCATTGTTTTCACCATTAACTTCTTTGCACATTTTCATAGGTGAGCTTTAAGAAACCTGTAAAGCAGAAAAGAACTGTGTAGTTACTATAATACCGAAACCAGTACCAACACTAGCGATGATTCTGCTGCGCTCCATCACCACCAGGACTGTTGCAAAGTTCAGTTGGCTACATCATCGCACCTAGCACGTGACGTGCACACACATGCAAGCGTGCATATGCATATGCATTCATACACACACCCTTTATTTCTAAATGTAAGACGTTTTGGCAGTTCAATTCAAATTTGAACTGCCAAAACGTGTTACTTTGAACTGCCAAAACGTGTTACGTTAAAAACAGAGGTGGTACAATACAAGAGTGTGCATATATGCACGTATCCGCAAGTAGAATAGACACATCTTATGTCACGTGGCATGCAACTGTTCATGATCGATATGGTACTATATATTATGTATGAATCTTACATTAATCGTGTGATAAACTGCTAATTTCCCCGGGTGTTGGGTACGGAATTGAAGAGCATTCATCGGCGTGACGCTACTATATGTGATGGGGCCGACAGACGTCATCTTCCATGACCGATTGTTGTCAACGACGACCACAAAGCTGTCTTCCAACTCGTGTTAATAATTAACACCCAAAGAATTGACCAATGACTACTACACAGAAAGTAATCGAGGGGAAAAAGGAATACCAGAGCACGCGCTCGATTGATTAGTCGGTCCTGTGTTAATTCCTCGTGGCGCATTTGGTGTTCTCTCATCTCACCCCTCGGTGGTTAATACAACATTAGTTTACTAATTATTGTTTTTAGACAGGGTGAACATTAGTTAGTTTACTGATGGTTGGGGATTGCCTACTAACGACTACTTGTGAATTCTTTGAGTTGTTAATCCTCCAGTCATGCCCTTAGCAAGCATGCATGCTGGAGTCCATTAGCCGGCCATGCCCGACCATCATCACTCATCAAAGATAAAAGCAAAAGGATCTCGAGTCAGGTCATTATTTCGGTGCTTTCACGACCAAATTGACATAAACAAGTTAATTAACTTTGCTCGGCACTGTTTGTTGCATCTGATGATTTGATTGATCGTCTCCTTTCACGACCAGTAATGTTGTTTAGTGTTGTTGTAGATTTGATAAGAACTTCAATACTCTTTACCACAAAAGAGTATTCGGTTGGCTTTACCATCAACACGCTTGCTAGCTTTAACAAGTCAGATCCAGGATATGTACCAGAAAGCGGTCGTAAAAAGATTCAGGATATGTAGCAGAAAGCGGTCGTAAAAAGATTCAGGATATGTAGCAGAAAGCAGTCAACACACACTGGTTCTGCTCAAGAAAGATTGTTACCTCAACCATTTTACTAAAGTTATGGAGTTTTTCAATTTTGACCTGAATGTACAGGAGTAAAGGGGCTTCAGAATATTAACATAAGATGTACTCCCTTCGTCTAGGTGTGTAAATCATCTTACGTTGTGCGCTGTGACCAAGGCGGAGAGGAAAACGAGAAAACTTAATGTCTTTTTACTAATTAATAGCATTGCATGCAATGAACTAACCACTGCATGTCATGTTTGGTAGTTTCAAGTCATTGAAAGCATGCACGGCCCACATCTCTTATTGGTTGATATGTCACAAAACAAGAAACGAGGAGGGAGCTAATGTACCGTGCCTAAGTGTTTTGGGATTATTTGGTTTTCGTAAGGTGACTTACACACCTAAACGGAGGGAGTACAATTCTACCTGATGATGCCAAAGTGTGATCTGTGTGCGTATCTGTTCAGACTTAGATTGTGACCCAAGCATCATTAACTTAACCGAAAGAAAAAACTTTGAGCCTGGTATCTGACGCAACATTGGAATATTGACCATGCATGCTATCATGACACATCATATTAAGGTACTTTGGGGATCGTTGCAGGCAGAGAAGCAATAAGCAAAGGTTGATGTGATGGTAACTAACGCTATCAGATTACTCATATCTGATGCATTTGATTTCTCCCATGTTCTTTTTCGTCCGAAAGATGATTCCCTCCTTGTTATTAAGATAGGGAAAGGTAGTAGAGTGCCAACCACACAAATAATGATCTAACGATCAAATCTTAATTAGACTTTTTCTTTCCTTGGGAAAGGGATATTCCCAACCTCTTCATAGGTTGATGCACACAACTATCTTATTAAAACAAAGTTAAACATACGTACAGTCTTGCAATAAAAGAAAAAACAAGTGGTGCCACAATCGGCCTACAATAGGATTGCATGACTCATTCACAAATCCTACTACAGGACCATCATCCAAGCCGGTTGAACATAAGCCAAGCAACCATCTCTTATTGGCTACACCAAAATGCAATGGCCTCCACACGATGCAGGGAACACCACATATGGATCCACCTGGTAGCTCCAAGGATAATTGCAATTTTTGTTGGAAGTTTTGACATGTTAAAAATAATAATCAGCCCGGCAATTCCAAATGGCCCAAACTAAAGCGCAACCCCGGTCAATCAGTTTTCAAACAAATTTGGTATACTTGTTGAAGCTTGTGAATTATAGGCCACATGGACGGTAGGCCAGAGTATGGTGGTAAAAGGACATGTCAAAAATAAGTGTTGAGCGATTTCCTCCTTATTATCACAAAAGCTCACACTTCTTGGAGCCCTCCATCCCCGTTTGCCTAGATTATATTTTCTGAGAACCACATTTCTGTCCAAGTACCACATGGAAATCTTGTTTTTAATGGCATTTTGATCTTCCAAATGTATTGCTTGCGACAAACTAGATCGGCGTTGATGATGTCAGCATACAAGGAATTATTATCAGCATATTGATCTTTCAAATATATTGCTTGCGAAAACTGAAGCATCATTGATGAGGTCAACATACATGGATTTGACGAAGAAAACACCAGAGAAACACATCATGTTCTTGATACAAATCGATCGACATTAATCTACGAACTAAATATAACCAAGTCGTCCACTTATACCTAGTGAACAGCCTTCAAAACTCGGTATTCAAGGGGCTCACTTGTAGTACCGAAGCTATAGAAATATCTTTGCGCTACACAATATTGTGAAGACTTGGATACTAATGCCAAGAGGCGCATCAACTAGCCATGTGTCCTCCTATAATCTCGTCTGAAAGCCATTACCAACCGAGAATGAACCTCGTCTAAAGAAATCCGCCTCGAAAAAGCCTTTCCAAAAAGTGAATCTATCAGCTTTGCGTCACCTAGGACACAATTTTTGGTTTGAGGTATTTGTTACAAAGCAACTCCTGCCAAACACTCCCCCTCCCTACCCATCATTAAGCATCTTAAACAACCATTTACTCCCTCCATTTTTACTTACCCGCATATTAGCTTTGACTTAAGAGTCAAACTTTATAAACATTTGGCCAAGTTTTTAGAAAATAATCTAAACTTTCACAGTAACAAATACTATACATGGTATGTAAATATATTCAATGATGATTTTAATGGTATTGATTTGATATTGTGGATGTAATATTTTTTTCGTATAAACTAGGTTAACGTTTGCAAAGTTTGACTCGAGACAAAGCTAATATGCAAAGTAAATAAAAACAAAGGAAGTAGTAGGTATTCTTAATTTCGAGGTCCTCGATATCTATCCCACTTAGCTCGTTACTTTTTACTTTTTTCCTTTACATCACGTTGCCAGAAAAATCTGGATCAACAATAATCCAATCTTTTCATTACCCCTTTGCGTATCTCAAAGGAAAGCATAAACATCGGTAAGATACCGAATATCATTTTTTATAGAACACAGTATAGACACATGCGCTCATATATGCGCGCATACACTTATTTCTATGAACACACACACAGACCCTACCCCTACAAGCACCTACGAGAGCTTGAGAACTTCTTCTTCCACCGAACGCGCATCGCTGGAGATCCTGAAATGAATCCAGAAATTATGTGAGCACTAGAATTAAAACCCTAATATGCTAGGAATACCACTGTCCTCCTAACCATCTAATCACTAACCAGGGTTAGTTCTTAGATACTGAATATCATTGATAAGTCAAGTCTATCCCCATAAGACTTGTACGTAGTCAAAGTCATACGTAGAAGGCCATAAGAAAATCCTATATTTTGGGGGAAGGGGAGTAGAGTTTAAGCTTACATATATCCATGGAATCACCATGAAGTGATAACCCAAAGGAAAACCTTGCACGCAGGCATACACATACATGCATGCATGATTAGCCGTTGAGACGCTAATTGTAGCATTTTTGTACGCTAATTAGTCTCATCCGTGGATTAGATATCCCGTGAGACCGTATCCAAACCACCAGGCCGGCCCCACAGCCATGCATGCAGATCGTATCCAAACCCTAATTAGTTAGGCACGGCGCTCGATCACCAACCTTTATAAAACCCTACCCGCGCTGTGCAGCAAACCTTGCACTCACCATCACCAACCCATTTTGCTTAGCTCCGATCTGATTCCGAGATCGAGCACCAGCTCCAAGCTACCCGGCGCGGGCTCTCATGGCCATGGCCGCCAGACCAATCACGGTCCTCATCTTCACATTTCTCCTCTCCCTCCACACCGCAAGCCCGGCTCTCGTCGGGGAAGAGGATGACCGCTCCGTGCTTTTAGTCTTCAAGGCCGGCGTGTCCGGCGACCCCAAGGGAGCGCTCGCTGGCTGGGGTTCGCCGGACGTATGCAACTGGACCGGTGTCGCTTGCGACACGGAGCATCATGTTGTCAAGTTAATACTAAGTGAACAAGAGCTCTCTGGCAAGGTCTCGTTCGCGCTTGGCAACCTCTCCCACCTCAGGACGCTCAACCTCTCTGGCAACCACTTCACTGGAAGCGTCCCGCCGGAGCTCGGCAACCTCTCCTACCTTAAGTTTCTGGACGTGTCCTCGAACACGCTCACCGGGACGGTTCCGCCGGAGCTTGGCAACCTCTCCCGCCTAAAGTTTCTCAACATGTCGTCGAACATGCTCACCCGGGCGGTCCCTCCGGAGCTCGGCAACCTATCCCGCCTCAAGTTTCTAGACGTGTCGTCGAACACGCTCACCGGGATGGTCGCACCGGAGCTCGGCAACCTCTCGAGACTCAGCATCCTCGATCTCTCCGAGAACGTCCTCTCCGGGGTGGTGCCGCAGGAGCTCGGGAAACTTTCTCGGCTGACGCAACTCAGCCTCAACAGAAACCAGTTGGAGGGATCGATTCCGGTGGAGCTCTCGCGTATTCAGCACTTGTTATACCTCAATCTCGGCGACAACAACCTCTCCGGGCATATCCCGTCTGCTATCTTCTGCAACCTCTCTGCCTTGAACTACATTGATATGTCGTCCAACTTTCTAGACGGCGAGATCCCCATCCGAGCGGATTGCCCACTCCCCGAGCTGAAGTCCCTTGTGTTGTGGTCCAACAAACTCAATGGCAGCATCCCCCGCTCGCTGTCAAACTCGACGAAGCTCCAATGGCTGCTACTACAGACGAACTTCCTCACCGGCGAGCTGCCGTCGGATGACATGTTCAGCGGCATGAGGAGCCTCGAGTATTTGTACCTATCGTCCAACTTCCTCGCGAACTCGCGGAACAATACCAACCTTGAGCCGTTCTTCGCCTCACTTACCAACTGCACCGGCCTAAAGGAGCTCAGCATCGCTAGGAATAACATTGCCGGCACGATCCCACCTGTCATTGGTCGCCTCTCTCCCGGCCTCATGCAGCTCCACCTTCAACTTAATAGAATCTTTGGTCCGATCCCGGCGAACATCTCCAACCTCACCAACCTCAGCTCCCTCAACCTCTCCCATAACCTCCTCAACGGCTCCATCCCACAGGGCATCACCAACATGCGGCAGCTCGAGTGGCTGCACCTCTCAAACAACCTGCTCTCCGGTGATATCCCGTCGTCCCTAGGCATGATCCCATGGCTCGGGCACGTCAATTTTTCGCAGAACCGGCTCACCGGCGCCATTCCTCCGAGCATAGTGCAGTGTGTGATGATGCAAAATCTTGACCTCTCCTACAACATGTTGCAAGGCCAGATCCCAGCTGGCTTGTCTAGGCTGAGCGGACTGCTCAACCTCAACCTTGCCGGCAACCTGCTGTCTGGCGCGATCCCCGTGACCCTGGGCGAGATGGTTAGGCTGCAATTGCTTAACCTGTCCTCAAACAAGCTCTCCGGCACAATCCCGTCACAGCTCGGCAGCTGCATCGAGCTCAAGTACCTCGATGTGTCCTGCAATGGCCTCACGGGGACCCTCCCTCAATCCTTGGAGAAGGTGGCGTCGCTGGTGCGTGTTAACTTTTCATACAACGACTTCTCGGGCGAGGTGCCGAGCGGCGGGGCCTTTGCAGGGTTTCGGGCGGACGCGTTCCTCGGCAATGACAGACTGTGTGCGGGGACAGCGTCGATGACGCCTGGGTTGTCAAGGTGCAGCGGCGCGAAGCGCAACTTGCTCCATAACCGGCAAGTGGTGTTGCTCGTCGTCGGCATAGTCGCGAGCTTCACGATGGCAATCATTGGGCTGGCCGTGTGCCGCGCCGTGGGACGAGACAGGCGGCGCTCACCGCTGCTACCATGCGAACCCAACACGAGGGGGGACTACCCGAGGATCTCTCAACGGGAGCTCTACGAGGCGACTGGCGGGTTCGAGCAGTCGAGGCTGATCGGCGGGGGGCGGTTCGGGCGCGTGTACGAGGGGACGCTCCGTGACGGCACGCGTGTCGCCGTCAAGGTGCTCGACCCAAAGAACGGAGGCGGCGAGGTCTCCCGGAGCTTCAAGCGGGAGTGCGGTGTGCTGAGGCGGACGCGGCACAGGAACCTGGTGCGCGTGGTCACCACGTGCACCCAGCCGGACTTCCACGCCATCGTGCTCCCGCTGATGACAAATGGTAGCCTCGAGAGCCACCTCTACCCGCGTGACGGCGGCCCCGGACGTGGCATGGACCTCGCATGGCTGGTTGCCATCGCCGGCGACATAGCCGAGGGGCTCACCTACCTGCATCACTACGCACCCGTCCGCGTCGTACACTGCGACCTTAAGCCCAGCAACGTGCTCCTAGATGACGACATGATGGCCGTCGTGGCCGACTTCGGCATCGCGCGGCTGGTCAAGGACATGGGGGACGACGACAACACAGGCTCTGCTGACCCCTGCAACTCCACTGCCGGATTGTTGCAAGGCTCCGTGGGCTACATCGCACCAGGTAATTTACAACACAACCGTAGTGTAAATGCATGTGACGTTCTTCTCTTAACATTTTCATCATGGTGTTCTTGTTGCGTGGTTTCAGAGTACGGACTCGGAGGCCACCCTTCGACAGAAGGCGACGTGTACAGCTTCGGCGTAATGCTACTAGAGATGATCACCGGGAAGCGCCCGACCGATGTGCTCTTCCAAGAGGGGCTCACGTTGCATGGCTGGGTGAGGCGGCACCACCCTCATGACCTCACCGCCATCATCGCACGACCATGGTTGGCGGCCACGGACGCGATGTTGTCGGTGGCACAAGCGAACAACGTCGTCATCGAGCTGATGGACCTTGGGATCGCGTGCACTCAGCACTCACCGCCGGCGCGACCCACCATGGTGGATGTGTGCCGCGCGATCGCCCTCCTCAAGGATTCGTCTTCTTCCTGACGTACTTGTGGCTACGTCATGATATATATATTAGGTTACATAATAAACTTGTGGCATTCCCCGATCCAGATATGAAGATAGTCGCAGGGTTCATGGAAAACTCGGGGGTGCTGGACGTGAGGACATGTACAAGTAACAAGAAGACAGCGGGTGTGGCAAGGGAGTACGGGTTAGAGACTTACCTTGTACGTTGATGGTATTGAGTATGTTTTGTATCTTATAGTTAAACTGTTACCCCGGCCGGGGCTTGATGCAATTGTATAAGCACATGACCCGGTGGTGTTTTCGGTCATGGGTCTACGGTGCTGCAACTCGATAAGCAGCAGATCGAGTAGTCGAGGCATTTGTATTTTGTATTGTGTAAAAAAACGAAGTGTAAAAAGTTTCGTCCTTAACTTTATGTCGCATGCAGAGTCAATTACACTACTAGTGATAAAATTTGGCACAAAAGTTCACTTTAATGCTAGAACTATAAATGGTTTAAGAACTTGGCTTAACGGTGCACATACGGTGTTGTACACGCCTGCGACGCGCCAGCTTGGTGTAGGGCCCGCTGTCAGTGACAGAAAGGGCAAGGCAGGGCGTGTGGCCTGTCTTTTGCGAAAAGTCTCTTGATATTTTTTTTCCCTGAAGGATAAGTCCCTCGAGAGAAACTGTATAAAAAAGAGAAAAGCTACTCGTTCTAACTCGCGACCTATAGGTAACCTGCGCTAGTGGTGGCTAGCCCCCACACCAACTTGGATTTGACGTCAGTATAAATACATAGGCTTTAAATACTTTGGGAAACACGAAAAAATATATTGAAAGTTTGAAACACGTGAAATCTTTTCAAAACAACCTTAAATTTTCTTAAACCATGATCACTTATATATACTACATGAATCTGATATTAAAGATCAGGAAAGAAATTCAACATAAATAAGAATTTATTTAGTATACAAAAAATTCTAAAACTAATTAAAATATTTTCTTAAAATGCAGTTTTGAAGATCATAGTTTTCTTTAAAAAATCATAAATTAATTATATGGGTTTTTGTTAAATTAGTACGTGGATGTGATTTGATGTAGTATATTGTCTGCACTGACTGCAATTTTTTAATGTAATTTATTTTACTTATTGGACATTTAAAAAATCATAGTTATATGAACATTTTTAATGTAATTTATTTTACTTAAATGTATATTATTTATAACGCATTATTATAAATTACAAAATTTTAAATATCCCTAAAACTAAAATGTTGAAATTATCTGCACTGGCTGCAATTCAGTTCAACCACACCATCATTTTTCGTTATAGTCATAAAGTGCAATTATACTGCAGAAACATGTTACCTCTTCAGCTGTAATTGTATCCCTTGGCACTAATTTAATTATATCGATTTTTGTTAAATTAGCAGGTGGATTTGTTTTCATGTTATATGCATTTTTTAATGTATTTATATGTATATTATTTATAGCACATAATTATAATTTACATATTTTTTATCAAATTTAAAGATGCAGAAAACTAAAATGTTGAAAATGGTTTCGCTGACTGCAATTCAGTTTAGTCACATGATCGTGTTGTGTTATATTCATAAAATGTAATTAGACATCACAAATAAGTGACCTTGTCTGTTGTGGTGGTATGCCCAGTCACTTATTTACCCTAAGGTTCCTGGTTTGGATTACCGAGCATGCACTGATTTTTTAGATTAAAATTGTTCAGTCAATTTTTTTTTGAGAAATGTTCAATTGAAATATATAAAGAAATGTATCCTCACGTGACAACAAGGCCGTCTAGGTGGGCTATCAATTAGCAGGTCGCTGGTTTGAACCTCCGGCGAACCAATTTACTCTCTGTACTTTTTTCATCAGAGAAAAAAAATGTTGAGGGGCTTTTCGCAAAACAAAAACAGGCCCCACGCCCTGCCCTCCCCTTTCTGTCATTGACAGCGGGTCCCGCCATGCTGGCATGCCTAGTCAGCGTCGCAGGCGTATGCAACACCGTATTTGCACCATCAAGCCAAGTTCTTGAACCACTTATGTGTACACCACAAGTTCTAGCACTAAAGTGATAATTTGTGCCAAGTTCTAGCACCAGTGGTGTAATTGACTCTCGCATGCATGTAAGTACTAGTTGAACTTGCAACCTTTTATTCCTCGATGCCGCAGCAATTCTTTTTCTAAAAGGACAACTCCGTTCACTAGAGGTAACTAAATTAAGCAAACTCAAAGATTTGGCGCCCCACCTATCTTTTTTCCCCTAGGTCTGGCGACTAGGGTTCTCTAGTCCTCTGGAGGCGCCGGCACCAGAGTTTACTACTTCCGTCCGGCAATCGCGTCGATCGTACTCTGTTCCCCGATCTCACGATCTTCCCCCTCCTCGAGATCACTCCCTGGACTCGGTTGGGTAAAGGATCGGCTGCGATCTAGGGTTGTCGTAAGACTGTCATGGCGGCTTCAGAAGAGGGCAGCGGATTAGCAGGGCTGGCCGTGGAGGATACTGGAAAGCTCCTGGAAAGGCTCAACCTTGAGGATGATGAGGCCGATGATCTGGTGTGGGAGGATGAGATAGATGCTCAGGAGATTAAACCTAAGTGGCTTGCCCTTGGTCGCCTCCTGACAGGCAAGAGCTTCAGTCAGAGCTGATCGCGGACATGAAAGCTGCATGAAACTCTGCTCAAGCAGTGGTTTGGAGAAGGATTAATTCAAATTTGTTCTCAATTCAGTTCAATTGTTTAGGGGACTGGAACAAGGCTATGCATCAAGGGCCATGGGACTTCCGTGGAGTTGCTTTGATTTTGGCCGAGTATGATGGATTCTCAAATCCAGAGAAAGTAAGATTGGATAGGCCGGAAACCTGGTGTCAAATCCATAAACTACCAGACGGAGTACTGAAAAGCGAGAGTGCTTTGAAGAATCTTGCTAGCCGTATTGGTAAAGTTGAGGAGGTGCGTTACTCTGCCAAATGGATTTGCGGGGGAGTTCATTAGGGCTAGAGTTAAGCTTGATGTAAACAAAAAATTAACTCGGGCCGTTGGTATAACAAAGGGTGGAGCAACAGAGAAGTATCTAGTAAAATTTGAGAAACTACCAACATTTTGCAATGCCTGTGGTTTGATGGGACACTGGCACGAAGAATGTGGCACAAGAGAGCATGATGCGAGTAAGTTTGAATGGGGGAGTTTTTTACTTGCCACAAGGAGAGGTAGAGGAGGGGGCCGTGGTGGTCGAAGCTCAGGCGATCGTCAGAGGAGTGGAGATGAGAACTACAGTACCCGTGGTAGGGGTCCTGGAAGAGGACTTGGTCGAGAACATGCAAATAATATGGACCAGAGTCACCCTGCTGATCCAAACAATGAGGGAACAACTCATGTTAGTTGGAGGCATAACTCTGTACATAATGCAAGTGCAGGTTTAGAAATTGTGGCTGGAGGGGGATCTGGCCCAATTATTAATAGCCAGGATGTGAGGATGGCAATGGCCTCGGAAAATATTTTGGGGAAGAGGTTAGCAGCGGATAGTAATTCGGGTGCTTCTTCTGAGATGACAATAGGATCTGATTTGGTGCCAGGGACGGCCCTTGTTTCTTATTGTGAATCTAGATCAGAAGCTACCCCTGAAACAGCGACAGTGGCAGAAAAAGTTAGCATGTTTGAAGGAGAAACAGATGAGGAGGAAGACAAATCCACCCTTGTGGGTACACCCCAAAAAAACGCAAACAGAAAGAAGCTGAGAGGAAGTAAAGGCCAGGCGGTGGACAGTAACTTAAACATGACAAATGAAGCAGGATCGGCGACACCCCTCGAGGGTGATCGCCGGGAGCAATGAAAACCATCGCTTGGAACTGCCGCAGCTTGCTCTTGGCCACGACAGTTCGTGAGCTCCTGGAGCTACAGGAGCGAGTGAGGGCGGACGTGATTTTCCTCTCGGAAACTCACATGAATAAGGAAAAAGCTGATGATGTGCGGCGTAAATTAGGTTTCGGTGAGATGTATGTGCAAGAAAGTGATGGTGGATCAAGAGGGTTAGTTCTGTTTTGCAATTTCATTAACAAAGTGGTTTTGAATTACTCCTCGCCCTCTTTTATTGATGTTGTTTCTATGAGGGGGATGAGGTAGATTGGAGATTAACAGGGTTTTACGGCTTCCCAGCATGGGACCAACGACACCTGTCATGGACCTGCTTACGTGATCTTCATAAGATGGGTAACCATCCGCGGGCTATAATAGGAGACTTCAATGAGATTTTGATTGCAAGTGAAAAGGAGGGAAGTAATCCTTGACCGAACAATATGATGCAAGCTTTCCGGGACTGCTTGGTGGAGTGTGGACTGGAGGACATGGGTTATACGGGAGACTTGTACACTTGGAGGAGAGGAGAGATTAGGGAGAGATTGGACCGGGCAGTGTGTAACTCGCAGTTGTCTACCAAATTTCCGAAAGTGGCGTTGATCAATGAGAGTCATGTCCATTCGGATCATAGGCCAATTATACTTGACACCGAGTACGAGGAGGGTGTTCAATTCAGCAAGACGACAGGAGGCCGAAAGTTTGAAGATAAGTGGTTGAAGGAGGAAACAATGGAAGAGATTGTGAATACAGCATGGAATCGGGCCAAAATTGCTGGCTTGGGTCCATTGTTAGCCGACCAAACTCGTGTTGTCAAATCAGATCTTCATCAATGGGATAAGGAGGTGCTACATGGGCCAAAGAGAAGGATCAAAAAGTTGAAAACGGAATTGGATAATGCTGACAATAGAGCTAGGCAGAAGGAAATCCGTGTTTTGTTTGAAAACTTACTGGACCAGGAGGAAATCTATTTGCTCCAAAGAGGGCGTGCCAACTGGCTGTTACATGGTGACCGAAACTCTAACTTTTTCCATAATGCAGCCACTGCGAGGAAGAAAAGGAATCACATTAGAAAATTGTTGGATGACACTGGAGTATGGCGTCAAGGTATAGAAGATCTAAACAAACACATTACTGATTATTTTTCTAAACTGTTTACTTCCGAAGTGCATGGTGTAGATCAGAATGTAATTTCTCGAGTTAAACGGTGTGTATCACCATAGATGAATAATACCTTGCTGGCGCCTTACACTGCTGATGAGGTGCGCAAAGCCCTGTCTAATATAGGCGACCTGAAAGCGCCAGGCCCAGACGGGCTACACGCTGTTTTCTATAAGCGATTTTGGCCAATGCTAGGAGATGACCTCATTGAGGAGGTTTTCTTGGCAGTGAATACTTGCACTATACCGGAAGGTTGGAATGACACCGCAATCGTGATGATCCCAAAAATAAACACACCAGAAAAGGTGACACAATTCAGACCTATCAGCCTTTGTAATGTGTTACAAGGTTATTTCCAAGAGGATTGCAGGCCGACTGAAGGTAATCCTCCCGGAAATTATTAGTCCAACACAGAGTGCATTTGTTCCTGGTAGGCTCATCACTGATAATTTCCTTGTGGCATATGAGTGTTTTCATACAATTAAAAATAAAAGATCAGGGAAGGAGGGACTATGTGCGGTCAAGCTAGATATGCACAAAGCTTATGATCGAGTCGAGTGGGCTTTCTTGGAAGGAATTATGTTGCAGATGGGATTTCATGTTAATTGGGTGAAGATGATTATGCAGTGTGTGTCCACTGTGGAGTATCGTGTTAGATACAATACTGAGGAAACAGAATCCTTTTCGCCAACACGCGGTCTGAGACAAGGAGATCCACTATCTCCCTATTTATTTTTGTTCTGTTCAGAAGGGCTAACTGCACTCTTGGCACATCATGAGGACAGGGGAGATCTACAAGGAGTCAAAGTGTGTCGTGAGGCACCATCTATTTCAAACTTGTTATTTTCTGATGATTCACTAATACTCATGAAAGCAAACAATCAGAATGCCCAGGTCCTTAAAAGCATCCTTGATTCGTACTGCGCAGCATCAGGACAGCTGGTGAGTGTGGAGAAATCTAGTATTTTGTTTAGCCTTAACACGGATGTGCTTATTCGCGCTGAGATGTGCTCGACCCTCAATATATTAACCGAGGCATTGAATGATACATACTTGGGCCTCCCAACAATTGTTGGCATGGACAAAACAGATTGTTTTCAATTCCTTATTGATAGAGTGAACAAAAGGATTAATGGATGGAAAGAAAGACAGTTGTCGGCATGAGGAAAGGAGGTTCTACTTAAATTGGTTATACAGGCAATTCCATCATATGTTATGGGCGTCTTCAAAATTCCTAAACAAACTTGCAAAGGAATAACTGACGCAATGTCGCAGTACTGGTGGGGTGACAGTGATGACCAGAAAAAGATGCATTGGATGGCTTGGTGGAAGTTGTGTGTGCCGAAATAGCAAGGAGGTATGGGGTTTCGTGACATCCATTGTTTTAACCTTGCGTTGTTGGGTAAGCAATGGAGGCTAGTAGACAATCCAGACTCACTATGTGCAACAATTCTAAAAGCAAAATATTTTCCGGACAGTGATTTACTCAATGTAAACCTAAAGAAGGGTGCCTCATTTACTTGGCAGAGCATAATGTCAGGGGTGAATACACTCAAACATGGATATATTTGGAGGGTGGGAGATGGTACAAAAATTAATATCTGGTCGGATGCCTGGGTACCAGGTTCGGCGGACCGAAAAGTCATCACACCCCGGGGACAGAATATTATTTCAAAGGTTGGTGATCTCATCGACCCGGTCACTAGGCAACGGGATGAGGAGCTAATTAATCAGACTTTTTGGCCTGTAGATGTGCATCAGGTCATGGCTATACCATTACCAGTACATGAAATGGAAGATTTCGTTGCATGGAGTTATAACAAAGGTGGATTTTTCTCTGTCCGCTCAGCTTACCACGTGGAATGGAACCATCAACATGGAAGGAAACTAAGACGAATAAATGGTGTTGAAGCTATGGGTCATAATGGAATCTGGGACAAAATCTGGAAATTGCGATGTCCTGCAAAGGTGAAAGTATTTCTTTGGAGAACACTCAGGGGGACTCTTCCATGTAGGGTTAATCTAGCAAACCGCCACATCAAAGTATCGGGACAGTGCCCAGTCTGCAACTGTGGAGCTGAGGATGTGACACACCTCCTGTTCAGATGTAAGAGAGCAACAGAAGTTTGGCGCCTCCTGGTACTTGAAAATTTTATTAAGAAAGCATGCAGTGTGGATAGAGCAGGTGAGTCTGTCCTTGATTTTCTAATGCAAACCCCAGTGAAGGACATTGGACTAATCGGCCAGGCTAATGTACATGAGCTAATCCCTATCACTACCTGGTACATTTGGTGGGAACGAAGGAGAGTGGTCTACGACAAGGTCACACAGAGTGCATCGAACATGGTGTCATCAATTCAAGCCATTACAGCAAACTTCGTAACTTCCATGGCGCCAAATGCAGTAGCTAAATCGGAGGGATGGATGAAGCCGCCTGTTGATTTTATCAAGCTCAATGTCGACGCAGCGTTCGACCAGGAACTTCTCACAGGGGCGGCTGGAGCAGTGCTACGGGACTCCTCCGGATCTTTTATAGCTGCAGGGAATTGGAAACTTGAGCATTGTGCTGATGCTCTGTCGGCTACAGCAATGGCTCTAAAGAGGGGTCTAGATTTGGCACAGATGATGGGATGCAATAAACTGATGGTGAATTCAGATAATCTAGAGGTGGTGAAAACGATGAATAACGGCGGTCGCTCAATGGGAGTAGCGGCAGCTATTTTTGATGATTGCTACAATCTGGCTTGCGAATCCCCTCAAACTTATTTTGATCATTGTAATAGATTAGCAAATTCAGTAGCTCATGAGCTAGCTAGTATAGCTATGAGAGCACATTCTTCTCTGTGGGTGGACAATGCACTGCCGGAGATTCTCCCTCTCTTATTGAATGATGTAAAAGTTATCAAAAGCTAATAAAGGGAGGGAAGTATTTTCAAAATAAATAAATTAAGCAAACTCAAGTATTCTTTGTTTCTTTCTTGATTTTGGGGTTTCTTTTTTGCATTGTTTTACTCCGGTTTTCTTGTTTCCTTTTTCTCTTCAGATTTCATCCGTTTCTTTATTTGGTTTTCTTTAGTTTTTTCCCTTTTGTTTTTCAACACATGTATACATTTCTTGTTACACATTGTACATTTTTAGTACGCATTAAGAATATTTTTTAAAATAGACGTTTAGCATTTTTCAAATACATAATCAATATTTTTTAAATAAATGTCTCGATGCCTATTGTTTTCATACACATTATATATTTTTTGTATAAATATAAATATTTATTAATATAGGTTTAATACTTTTCATATATATATATATGATTAACATTTTTTCAAATATATGTTTTGATGTCTAATTATTTTGTACACATTGCACATTTTCTTATATCTGATACATTTTTATACATGGTTAAAATTTTATATATACACATTTAATATTTTTTATACATGATTAACATTTTTTAGAACATATATTTTTAGATGCCTACTTTTTCATAAATTTTTTATACTTCAGGAATATTTTTTATAAACACATTTAAATTTTTCCAAATACATGATTAGTAAAATTTTGAACTTTTTTATATCTACTCACTCCGTCCCAAAATTCTATTCTTAGATTTGCCTAAATACAGATGTATCAAATCACATTTTAGTATTAGATACATCGGTATCTAGACAAATCTGAAAAGCCACTGGTCATCATCCTAGTGTGGCACCCATTCCCTCACGGACTCCCTACAACCGCCGCCTCTTCCTCCTCCTAAAGAAAGCAGCTAGGGTTTCTGCCTCTCGCCGGCTCCGACGCAGGTCCGCCTCGTCTCCGGTGGCCCTAGGGCCATGGAGGCGCGGTGGATCCTGCCTAGGGCCGGCGGGAGGGATTCGTTTTTAGTCGTTTCTTTCAATTTTGTTAGGGTTTGTGTTCTGCTCAGAAGACGAAACAACGGCGGCTTTCTGAAGATGGAATAAAGGTCTCCCCGCCTAGCCCCCGTTCCAGTGGTGCGTCTAGCATCGTTGATGGGCGTGTGGAGGTGTGTCTCCAGCGGATCTATCTTTGGTGGATTTGCTCGGATCTCGTTGGTGTTCGTCTACGTTCGTGTGTCTTCGGATTGGATCCTTCCGATCTATGTTATTCTTCATCTGCGGCGATTGCTGTTCTGGTGCGCTGGTCCTATGTGGCCTTAGCACGACGACTTCCCGACTGTCTACTACAACAAGTTGTGCTCGACTCTGACGATGGAGGGGCGATGACGGCGGCGCGCCTTCAGCTCGCTTCAGTGCTTGTAGTCGTCGCTAGGTGGTCTACGGATCTGGATATAATTTTTTTCATTTTTGGTATTCGTTGTACTATCATGATTGAAGATGAATAGATCGGAAGATTTCCCGCAAAAAAAAAGGTATGTAGACAAATCTAAGAAAAGAATTTTGGGACGGAGGGAGTACTTTTCTTCATGCACATTGTATATTTTTCGTATACATCGAATACAATTTTCATACACATTTGATATTTTCAAATGCATGATTAACAAATTACAAATTTTTCTATGTAAAATATTTTTTGTAATATATATTTATAATATTTGGAATTATAAAAAAAAAGAAAAAGAAAAATGAGATTGTGGCCTGTGGGGGCTGCCGGTCGCTTTCAGGCGAGGCGAGGCTGCCCTTACATCTCGCGTCAAGCGAGACATAGGCGCGTCATTCGACCCCCATGGCGAACCAAACGGCTCCCCTCGCGATGGATCACCCAATAATAAGGTCCATAAGAAATAAGGTCCATAAGAAATAACTATACTGCAATACAATGTGATCACACTAAACACCATCCTAGACAAATAATTAAGCATATAGCAAGTGAAACAAGTTTGACTCACCACTCAAAAATACTTCCTCCGTTCCAGTACAAATCACATACGGATGTATATAGATGCATTTAGAGTGTAGATTCACTCATTTTGCTCTCGATATACTCCCTCCGTCTCATAATATAAGAAACGATTTTGACATTAGTGTAATGTAAAAAATGTTCTTATGTTATGGGACAGAGAGTAGTTTATAGTGAAATCTCTACAAAAACTTATATTTAGCAACGGAGGGAGTAGAAGAGTTCAAAACACTCCATATGAGCTCCATCTAGCAGGAGAAGATTGCCTAAAAAATTCTACTCTGGCAGGAGAAGAAGAAAGAAAGGCACTGACTAGAAGCCGGACATCCTCCGGAGCACGAACATGCCGAAGCCGATGCCGAGGAACGTGGCGATGGAGATCCCGAAGATGCCGACGAGGATGCCGGGCACGACGAGCGAGCTCCACCCCTTCGCCGTGGCCATGGCGGCGGCCGTGGTCGGCCCGCCGACGTTGGCGTTGGACGCGACGAGCAGCTGCTTCCTGTCCAGCCCGGCCAGCCTCCCGGCCCCGAGCACCACGGCGAGGTGCACGGCCACCTGCACGGCGGCGAACGCGAACACGGCGGGCGCCTTGGTCACCGCGTCCACCACGCTGCCGTTGGCGCCCACCACCGCGAAGAACACCTGCATCAGGATCAGCGCCATGGTCTCGCCGGACGGCGCGAGTCTCCCCAGCGCGCCCGGGAACGCCGTCGCCAGGAGCACCACCAGCGCCGTCACGCACGGCAGCGTGCCGCCGGCGGCCACGCCCAGCCCCGCCGCGATCGCCGTGCCGGCCCTGCAGATCGCGAACGACAGCGCCAGCGCCGCGCCGCCGTGCAGCACGGACATGCCGCCCCGGGGCTCGCCCCCGCCGCCGTCCTCCGGGGACGAGGCGCTCTTGGCCTCCGGCGGTATCTTGGACGCCAGCGCGAAGAGGGCCGTGAAGTAGAGCGCGGAGATGAGGTTGTCCGCCGCCACGCCCGCCGCCACCACCGACGGCGTCGTGCCCAGCGCCTCCGAGATCGCCACGAAATTCACCGCTGCCGCCGCCATGATCACATCACAGTGCGTTCGTCAGACATGATCGATCAAATGCATCCATCAGTTTACATCTAGCAAATCCATTACCTCCGCCAATGTAGCTCCCCATGAGAGCGGCGGCGATCTTCCAGCCATCCTGGCCCAGCGACCTCATCGGGAACAGCAGATAAGCCACCGTCGTGCCGATTACAGTTGCAACTACATCCAATTTGAACCATAAGATTAATTGGACATGATCTTTCTTTCCCAAGTTCATCCTAAATAAACTAGTATCTCAGTGAGAGTAGCCATGGATTTCCTCAACTGTTTCTGTTAATTAAGAAAAGAAGGGTCTTTTGGGCCTACCTGATCCGATGAGGAAGGCCTTGAGGAGGTCGCCGGTGGTGCGGACGACGCGGCGGAGGTCGGCGCCGAGGAGCAGGAGCGGGACAGCGACGGGGAGCAGGTACTCCATGACGACGGCCTGCGCGGGCGCGCCGGGCGCCACCAGCCCCGCCGACGACGCCGCCAGGCCTGCCAGGATGCTCACCAGCGCCCCGCTCAGCGCCGCGCCCCACGCCGTCCGCTCCTCCGCCCTGACCAACACATACATGGACGGATCACTCCTACTCCTCCACGGCGGCGACGGACGTGCGCGAGCTGAGGGGCCTCGGCCGGCAGGTCAGGTGGTTTGCGTGTCGGTTACCAGGTGCCGAAGGCCGCGGCGGAGAGGAGGAACGCCCAGTTGCCCCACTGGTCGCCGGGCGCGATGACGGGCACGGCTCGGAGCGGCCGGACATGCCGGAGCCGAGACAGGCACTCGCTGCCGCCGCCGTCACGCGAGAGGCGACGGAGCGGCAATCGCGGTGACCGAGGCGCTGGCAGCCAGAGACTGTCGGGGCAGCGGCGTAGGAGGAGGTGGCACGGCGGCGAGGGGGAGGGGAGGAGCGGGGAGGCGGCCAACGGCGCCATGCCTGCCGGCCGCGCGTGACAAATCCTCTGTTTGTTGTGGCGCGGCAACGGCAGCGCTGGGCCAAGTGTTCTCCCTCTTCTCGCTCGTGACGTAGACCCAACCAACTGCCAAAATAACATTTGAGAAGTGATGGCGACATTGTTGTCTTCTTGTTTCGCATCTGATGATTTTTGTTGTCTTCTGTACTAACTACGCTACTACTACTACTATGTTATTCCCTCTGTAAATAAATAATTATACGTTTTAGATCACTAGCAGAGACCTAAAGCGTCTTATAATTGTTTACGGAGGGAGTACCTATGAGAAACAAATAACATACAAGAGCATCTCCAGCCGTTCAGCCCCCCAGGGCGCCGAAAAAGAACGGCCTGGGGGCGAACCGGCGCTAGATCGGCCCCTGGGGGCGACGTAGCTCCCAGCCACGCCCCAGGCGCCGCCCCCCAACCCGCGGCAAATTCAAACGTAGTCATTCCCGCTCACAAAATAGACGTCACAGTTCGGCGATCATGCGGCCACAGTGCGGCGATCGAATGAAAAGTTCGGCGTACAAAAAGCAGAAAGGACGCGCGTGCGCATCAGACGGCGAGGTCGGCCTCCGGCGTCGGCGGAGTCGGCGTACGCGGGCTTGGCGGCGTCGGCGTGGCTTCTGTGCTGCGGGGAGTCCCGGCGGCATCATCGCTCGGGCTAGGCGGGGGCGTCGGCGTGGGCGTGGGCGTGCTCGAGGGAAGCTGGTTCAGGATGAGGCCACGCTCCGCCAAGTACCACGCCTTGAACGCCTCGTCGTTGCTCTGGAGCATGTCCGCCCCGCCCAGTAGTAAAGCCAGGCCGGTGTTTCTCTTCTTCGCGGAGACGTTAGTCCGGAGTAGGTCGAGCTTGGCGGCGCTGCTCGACATCAACGCCGACCACCGCGCGTCGGTCTTCTCTTCACGAAGGACGGCCCAGGCCTGTGCGCCGGCGAGGCACTGCTTGATGGACTCCTGCACTCGAGCGGTGGCCGCGTCGGCGTGTTTCCCCTTCTTGGCACCTTTGTTGCCGTCCGGTCGCCCTTCTGACATGGCCGGAGTCGGCGCGTCCGGCTTGTAGGTCTCATTGACCTTGTCGAGGGTGCGCCGGACTTTCGCCCACTTCTCGCACTTGTCAATGCGCTTGTAAACGTGAATGTACTTGAATTCGGTGTCGCTGTTGCCCTGCCGATACAGGGCGAACATGCGCAGCAACTCCGCGGAGGAACAAACAGTTGGCGGGCGCAAACGGCGAAGAGAGGCGGGAGACCGGCGTGGCATACCTGATCCTCAACGCTGGCGCCGCTCTCCGGGCGAGCCGCGACCTCCTCGACGACCGCATGCCATTTGTTGCACGCCCCCTGGATACGCCCCCAATGGTTCGCCATCTCCTTCGACCCGCGCTGCATGTAGACGCCTTTGAAGTAGGGGTCGACGAGCTTGCGCTCGTCGAACTCGGCCTTGATGCGCTCCTAGTACGTCTCGATGCTCTGGTTCGTGTCGGTGGTCGGGTCGAGGCAGCCGACTTTCCATGCTTCGGCGAGGCATTCCTCCTCCTTGGACGCCAACTTGATGCGCGACTTGCCTGACCTGGCCGCCCGCTTCTTCTTCTTGCGCCTCCTCGACGGAACAGTCGCCGGCTCCTCCTCCTCCTCCTCCTCTTCGTCCTCCTCCTCCTGCTCCTCCTCGCCGTAGACGTAGCCGAGCTCGCCGTCCATGCCGCCGCTGAGATCCACCATGTCGTCCGGGTTGACGAACCCGGGAGACGCGGCGGCCGCGGCCGAACCTGCCAGGATGATGTCATCCATGTCGGTCTCGGTCTCGTCGGTGTCGCCGAGGTGCGAGAAGGGAAGCGCCACGGCGGAGTGGGGGCGTCAGGGAGGAAGCGTAGGCGGGCGGCGATCGAGTAGTTGTATGGAGGGTACTGCACGCCGGCGAAGGCGGGCGAGGGCGTGCGCTGGGCCGGGTGTCCATGGGGAAGGTGACGTTTGGGTTGAACCTACCGTGCGCGTCCCCGTCGGCGTAGCCCGGTGAGGGCGATCCCCATGGCTGCGGCGACGGAGAGCCGACGCCTTGCTGGCCCCAGGGCGCGTACTGGGCGTGGCTGCCGTGTGGATTCATCATCCCCGCGCGAGTCGCCTCGGCCTCGGCTTGGTCCGCCGAAGCGGCAGCCGCAGCCGCGCGTGCCGCGTTGTCACGGGCCTTCTTGGCGATGGCCCTGTTCCGCCGGTCGGCGGTGACAACCTCCCGTCGCTGAACTTCCGCCCTCCAATCGGCGTTTGTCATGCCCGGGGGCTTGGACGACGGCGCCCTCGCCTTCCTCTGCTTCGGCTGGGCGACGGAGGCGGTCGCGGTTGCCGCGGCGCGGGGGACGACGTACTTCTTCGGTGGCATGGCAGCCGGCTGGGAGGCGAGCGGGGGGAGATTGGCGGGACGAATAGAGAAAATGGGAGGGAAGTGGGGAAAAGTGGGAAGAAACGACGGGAAGAGGCGCTCGACTCGCCGACAGGGCGGACCCACGCGCCCTTTTCGCTTGTGCCAGCACCCCAGGCGCCCCCCAGGGCGCCGGGTTCTGCCTGGGTCCGCCGGCACCAGTTTCGGCCCGAGCCGGCGAAAAACGGGCTTCCGGGGGGAGGGCGACTGGGCCGTTTTTTCGGCGCCGGCGCGGCAAAAACGCCTGGGGACGGTCTGTTAGGAGCGCGGCTGGAGATGCTCTAAGGATTATCAATTGAAAAGCTTGGGAAGAATTGATTGTGACACATCAAGATGCAAGATGCAGCCGGCCGAACTACTGTTCCTGGTATAGTCTCTGTGGCCGGCATCTGTGTGCTTCCTGACCTTTTCCTTGTCTTCAAATTCAGTGCAGTCTGTTTGTTCTATACTAACTTGTCATCAGAGCTGATGATGTCTTAATCATCATGTCTTGATTAAATGATTCTACTATCTAGATCCATGGAATGCAAATAATTAACAGAAAAATGCCGCCTCAAGAAAAATTTCGATAAAAGGTGGATTTTATTGACTCGAAATAAAGCATCAAGAGGATACAAATACAATGAGCAAACACATGACCTCTACATAGTTAGGATGCATACAACCAACACCAACGCACGCACACAAAAACTCGCCAGTGAATAGCAAAGTTATGTAAGACCAAAGCTATGCATGAGCAAGAAAAAAATGAAACAAAAATGAAAAAAACACCAAGGTGATCGGATTTGTGATCGACAAACTACAACAACAATGACTATATCCGCACCGACTATCTCATGACACCACACGGACGGCGAAGTTCTTCAACAGCAACACCTTCAAGAAGGGAGCGGCGCCAAATCACCGTCGTCACTGGATCCAGCCATCGAAGGGGTTTTCATCCTGAAGAACCTTTCCAAGCATATCTGAGCAATGCCTTCAACAAGGTAACAACGTAAAACCTCGCCATTGCTAGGTATAACTGACACAGGTCAGACCTAGGCTTTCACCCCGGAGCTCGAGACCGAGTGCTTGAATAGAACCGCCATCGACGTCACTTATGTGTTGTCGCCATCACTTTCCATGATCCCAGCAGCTACATGCGATGTGTGACCGCCGCCGCCGCACAACCATTCCTCTGCATCAAATCGTCGCCCGTAATTTGCAACTCTCGCCGAAGACAACCATTGGACCTAGAGAAAGGACCCTCATGAAGACCTTTCGATGGCCATTGCAATCCGCAGAAGTCCGCCGCCGCAGACCAGAGTGGCATGGATGATGGAGCTGCAAGATCTGCCACCTCAAGAAACTGTAGAGGTCTTATCATCAATCAGCAGACAGTCATGTATTAATCTATCAACAAAAGGTTGACACTCGGAAATTGATGATGACTCATTACATTTTTTTGGATCAGGTCTTCGTTTTTGTATGTCGACCTTTTCCAACTTTGGGGGAAATAAAACAAGATTAAAATGAGCAATACATATTAATTTTACTCATGCATCTCCTGTCCTCACTATGTCAACAGGGTATTGGAGCTGGCGCAGATGCAAGTTATAACACTTGAACCGCGCGTCCGCCCGGGGAGGGTGGTGGCTAAGATATGTTCCGCCCTGTCGCGTGCAGGGGGCGTTGGAGCCGAGGCGGCGGCCGAGGGTGGTGGAGCGACGGCGACCTCAGCAAGCGGCCGTCGCTAGTGCTGGCCGTCCTCCTTGGCCGCGCGGGTGGCAAGGCGGCGGCGGGTGGTGGCTGTGGGGCGCGGTGGCCGCGGGGGCGCCCGTCCCGGATCTGACGCCTCCGTCTCCAACCCTTTCGGCCCCTGTCAGATCTGGTCTCCGGCTGGCCCAGGCTGCCGGCGCCGCGTCTGTGCTAGGGTGGGGAAGACGTGGAGCCCGGAGAAATCCATGGCTGGCTCTGCCGGCCACGACGACGGCGACGCCTGAGGGCGCCGTCTCCTACTTGTAGGCGCCGTCAAGGTTATCCCTTTCCCCCTCTGCCTCGTTCCCCTGCTCGTATGCCGGGGTGAAAACCCAAATCCCTTTGGATTGGGCGGCAGCGACGCTCGCGGCGCCGTCACCCCCATGGTGGTGCCGCCTTCGGTGAGTTTGGGGCGGTGGTGAGTCCGATCTGGTTGGTGGGCGGTTGGCGGCGACATGGTTGGAGCAGGTGGGCGTTTGGCAGCTTCGTGTCCATGTCCAGTGGCTCCACTCCATTGTTGCTCTGTCATCGGCAGCCCCACCGTGCTTTTTGCTTCTCCTTGAGTGTTGGTTCCCTCCCAGTGCCATGTTGCCCTTCGTTGAGCTCGGCGTCGCGTGTTGGTGGTGCTCTGGTATGGCATTTTGTGTGGCCATGGCGTCGGGTGTACACCTTTGCTCTTGGGAGAGCGTTCTCATCGTCCGATGGATCGGCGCCTCGTGCCAGGCGAGGGGCTAGGGAGCCCCTTTCGGAGATGTAGGAGGTTGTCGCCGATTAGGCCGGAGCCCATGGAGCTGCCATCGTCACTCCCGCTTGCTAGCTGGGTCTCCTCAAGGTCAGATGGTGTCTTGGTGGGGTGGATCGCACTCGGTGGAGGGCTTCAACGTCTCCAAGCTGATCTTGTTCTTTAGATTCTGCATCTTTGCTTGTAGATGGTAGGAAGCCTTTTAGCTGCTAGCACAACACTCTTGTACCCTTTTAGCTGTTTTCTGTTTCGTCTCTGTACTTGGTGCTTGTTGTAATCCTGGCCGGTTGATGGCTTTGTTAATTCAAAGCCGGGCTCGTCCTGAGCCTTCGTTCTAAAAAAAAAGTATACATTTCTAGAGATGGTCCTGAGAGTACTTGATGCGACAGGTAACAGCAACCTTATTTGAGAGCCAATTATGCAAGATGCAGCCGGCCGGACTACTGTCCTTTTGTAGTCTCTGGGCCTGCATCTCTCTGTTGTTTCGTGGCATTTTCCTTGGCACCAAACGGGAAACTGCAGCCTCTTGTTCTATACTCGGACCTGTCAATAAAAGTGATGCCTTCATTATCATGCCTTGATTAATCAGACTAAGCTTTCCTGATTCGCGGAATGAAAATGATTAAGAGGAAAGCGCCATCTCAAGAAAACCGCACGTAGAGGTATTATTCTACTCCCTCCGTCCTAAATTACTCGTCGCTGAAATGGATGTATCTAGAACTAAAATACATCTAGATACATCCATACATGCGACAAGTAATTCGGAAAGGAGGGAGTATCAACGAATGACCATAATGTCTTCCATGGGGCAGGAGCGCATACATACAAGTGTTCAAACCAAGACATGTCAGGACCAACCACCACACTGCAGCTGTTACATCTGATAAGCAGTAGGCATGTGACCGGAATCTTCCGACCGAGCATAACCGCACAATTAACAAGCATAATCAAAGATGATTCTTCATAGAAAGGTTGATGCTTTGGATCTGGGGGCATCACAGGTTGGCAACCATTTCCTGCTCTTCACATACACATGATACATGTACCAGACACCACAGGTGTCCAAGATTGCCAAATCATTTGGCCTAACATGTGCACACAGTGTCTGTTCAAGAGTCAAGGATCTGCAGGGACAAACAGCCCCAAGTCATGCCTGGGACAAAACAGATCAACAACAGCTTCTCGTACCAACAACAGACACTACATACAGACTTAGTTAAAAAAAACATTTTTCAAAAATTGTTCTTGTTTTCCAGTAAAGTTCACGTTTTCCAGAAATCTTCACGAATTCACACAAATCATGCTTTTAAAAAAATGTTCAGAATTTCAAATATGTTCATGCGTTCAAAAATGTTTACATTTTAAAATTTTGTTCGTGTTTACACAAAATGTTTAGAATTTCACGAATGTCCATGTTTTTACAAATGTTTCGATTTTTTTAAAAAAACTTGATATTTGCCACATCCCAAAAAGTATTGGAGTTTCAGAAAATGTCCAGATTTTTTGAAAATAATCAAAATTTTCTAGGAAATTTCATTCTTAATTTTTTTAAAAAAATTCAAAAAAAAGTTTCAAACTTTAGAAAATGGTGGCGTTTTTGTTCATTCTTTAAAAAAGTTTGTTTTGGAAAAACTGAATGAAACAATAAGAACGCTAGTGTACCTGGAGTCACTACAGTCCCGGTCCGCTATAGTCCCGAGTGTCATCTGCGATGGAATGGGCTGGCTTGGTCGGGGGTTCGCCTATGCGAAACAACAGCAAGTTGACGCAGGGAACGTCACATAAGCGCTCAGAAGGAGCATGCAGCTCCTTTAACAAAACACTTATGAAACAAAAGAGAGGCGGCCAAATTAGAAACCCACGTACATCGATCGAGAGACAGAACTCATGCACAACCCACAGATTCAGTTGGGCTCGGACGATAGTAGAGAGAGGGGGAGGGCGTACGCTTTTTACTTTTTCTGTTACTTTTTTCCTTTTGCGTCTTTTCTATGTCTTTCAATACATGAACATTTTAAAATCATAAATATATTTATAGATTTATGAATGTTTTTCAAATTCTTAATTTTTTTAGAAAAATACATGATCATTTCACTTTAGCGCCACCTTAGTTGGTGTGTCCAATAAATGAGTCGGGAGCACAAACGATTGGCAAGTGATGTTGGTTTGATCAAACATAGGTTGTCATCATCTAAACTTATAGTGTATACACTCTATTCATTTCACTTTAGATTAGAATAGGAGAGTCATTGCATAATATAAGCTAAAAAAATACATAATTAAATTGATGCTAGAATTGAAAATGAATATGTGTAAATGTTTGTAGCATTGATTATTCATTTATATATGAAATTACAATTGATTATGAAAATATATTGAAAAAATATTATGAAGAAGCCTAATGGCAACGATATCAGTAGACAATTTTTTAATAAGGTTTACAGTTAAATAATGTTTCATTGTGCATGCATATATGTTTAATTTGGTTATTTAATCGAGTTATGTAATAATATAACATAATATTTTCTGTTTTACTCTCAATCTTTTACTTTTCTTATTATAATTCATAAAAATGAGATAACCAAGCAACCACGAGTGGGCATAAGTAGATGACACTCCAATAAGCCAAGTAAAAACATTTCTCATTTATTTATACCAAACTTATATACTTATTTATAACCTATTAGTCAACATAAGATTTTGATTAATATATTTTACTTAATAAAATTGGCAGCATGCTACTGCTTCTCTCACGCTTTCATGGTCAAAAGTCAATTAGCAACATTACAATGCTATTAAATATTTCACTATAATGTTTGTTATAAATTTGATAGTTATATCGGCAAATACACTTGTGCTAGTTGAAAATGTTAATTTGTAGCAAAAGTTTTGTTCTTTTTTTCTTCTTGAAATCTTGTTTGACGTACTGCTAATAAAACCTTTGGACCAAACCAAATGTCCCCTCCAGATAAAGAAAAATAATAATGACAAAACATATTTACTCTATGGACTAATATGAATCTTTAGACATGATATAGTTTATTTCTATGCGTTCACAACTATTTTAATATCCTCAACTATGTTTCTAGATGGATCGAGAATGGATGTATTTAACGAGGCATTTAATATACATTTCTAGAAAATTTTAGTATAATGTTGACCTTTCTAAGTATAGGGTGTAAAAAAGGGCATGAACCGTTTGGTTCCTAGGTGTATATACACCCAACATGAAAAAATAGTAATTAAGTAAGAATTAAAAAAATTCGGATTTTTTTTAAATTGACTTGATCTTCTATTGTACCAGTAAAAAATCACAAAAGAAATCCCCCGTTGACTTTAGGGCAAAAAACAAAAAATTAAGGTCAAATAAATGTGGATAGTAGCTTGTACTCTCTCCATTCCTAAATATAAGATGTTTTAGCTTTTCTCTATTATCTCAGATTCGTATGCATCTAGATGCATTTTAGTGTGTGTATATTCACTCGTTTTAATCCGTACGCAGTCCACAATTTAATATCTAAAACATCTTATAATTAGAAACGGAGGGGGTATTATAGCAATATTTTTTTCCCAGAAGTCAACAGGGATTTTTTCCTTAGCAAAAATTTATATAGTAGTTCAAAAGAAAGTCAAGTTTGTTCCAGCATAAGTTCTGAGATTTTTGACTTTTTACGAAATTATTTTAAAAATCCCATATCGGGTGTATATACACCCATGAACCAAAGTGCATTTCTATTGTAGAAAGTCCTGTTTTCCCATGTCATATGTTGGGAATCGTAGTAGAAAACAAAAAAAAAATTCCCGCCCTACAAATCAAGAACCAGGATCACTACGGAGATGCATACAAGGTTAGATGTGATTGTTACTAACTTTCAGTTGCAGCCGAAGAAGAATTGGTGTTGATCATTTTTTAAGTCCGTCGAACCATCCCTGGAATGAAGATCGAAAGCATAATCTCTCTATGGACTGCACGAGTACGAAATCGACAATCCAGCAGAGCTTCGCCATCCTGAGGTAGGAGTTGTTGAAGAACTAGAGGAGGAAGGAGCAGCCTCACGACGTTCTTACTTTTCTGGAGAACTAGAGGAAGAGACGGGGCGCCTCGAATTACACGAGAACTTATGTCTCTAGGGGGGGCACCCTGTTGGATATTTAAAGGTGAAGGGGAGGGGGGCTCCCCCTTGTGGCGACCCACCAAAGTGGTGGGGCCCATGCCTCAACCCTAGCCGCACCAAGCTAGGACTTGGGGGCAAGCCTAGGAGGCGCTGCCCTATTGAGCCTTAAGGCCCACCTGGTAATGTGCCAAGTTCTCCAAGTTCCTAAAAAGTACTGATGTTTTTTAGAACACATGTTTAGTGCTTGACTGTTTTACTTTTAGGTATGCCATTGTCACTGTACATATGTGTAACCGTGCAAGAAATAAGGATGGTTGTTCTAATGGTGTCAGAGTAACGGAGAGAAAAAACTAAATCGTTAGTGGTGAAGGGACATTGTTGAGATCAATGTGAGTTTACACATTTGCTTTGTCTAGAATTGGTTTCTTCGTGTTGGGATTAAACCACCAAAGGTAGTTTCCATGAAGATGTGCTTTGAACTACCATATTATGCAGTTGAGACAGTGATGCATATATGAGTCTATCATTATCTTTGATCTTATTTTCTATGCATGCTTTGCTGGCGTCTTTAGCGGTATATCAGAGAGAGTTCGCGTGTAAATAACTAGAAGAAACTTTGTAAGATATGTATAATTCGTATGTGAAGTGTGATGCTATTTAGTGGGCTATCATCAATTTGTTCTTCGTATAGTCAATTTAGTTTACCATATCAAATATTTTGTCTAACACGTGTCCATAGAACACCCAAGTTTGAATCAAGTCTACAAGATTTAAAATACATTTTTCTGACTGTACTCATGGAAAATAAGTTGGAGAGATGGTGGAATGGTATTTGTGGGCGCCTAAAATATATATTCCAGCTCCAAATGGCATCTTTATTCCATGCAAAGTCCTCCCACTCCACCGTGAATGAACCATATCCCTTTAGCCTCTTTGCTCCTAAGAGTCTCTTGCTCTGGTTTCTCACCCCATGAGTTTTGCTCCCTTTGAAGCCGAATTGCCTCAAAACGTATAACCAAATTTATTTGATTTTATATATATATATATATATATATATATATATATATATATATATATATATATATATATATATATATATATATATATATATATATATATATTGTTGCCCTTAGCAATGCATGAGCATTTGAAGAATTATTCTGCACCCTGGGTGATGAATAGTCAATATACTAGTCCAAGGCACGTGCTTTGCACGTATAGTTCGGTATGGTATATACTGGTATACCTTCTTTTTAGAGAGAGAAATGGGTACATGCTTGTATCTTGAGTAGATATCATAGTGTGTTTGTTTGCAAGATCTAAGGACTATGCTGAAATAAGAAGCAAATCACTTGCACAAATCAAACTGAGTTCCAAGTAGGAATTGGATTGCATGATAAAAGTTGTAGCATTATTATATGATGTTTGCTGAGTTCCGCTGATGCATAGTTTCTGAGTTGTTGGACGGTGTACATGCATGTTTATGGGCTATTTTATGCAACTAAATAATTCATTTAGGTCCGACAGACACTCATGTCATGTATTAGCTTGAGGTATAGCTCATGTATGATTGAAATAAAAATATTACACTTTTTTCTGCGACTAATAAAAATACTACATTTCTTGATGAAGCAGAATAAAACTTTAGCTGGCATCAGCGATGCAATGTTATGTTATGTAAACAGTGTCAAGTTTGCAGTATAGTGGCATCTAAAATTTTCTTTTTTACAGTAATCTAAAATAATAAGTTAGTATAGTAGACTGTTTATTTCCCAAGTGACAACGGCGAACCAAAATGTGCTAGCTATTTGCCAAGTTGTCATACTTGCATGTGTGGCAGCAGTTTCTAGACACTAGTGGTTGGGGCCCGCCATTACGGGCCGCTTGAGATGAAGCTATGCGCACCTCACCATCATATAAAAAAAATTAAAAAATATTCTCGCGTCACGTGGACATCACAACCATCTTTCAAAAAAGCCTAGAACAACTTTTCTCGGGAAAAAAGTCTCCCTATCATTTAAAACTCTAAAAAAGACATTCTCACCGTGACCAACCGATATGCGCCACATGGCGTAGCTGGTTGGCCACCATTCTAGCGCTCCTTAATGGGTTTAATTTCTCAACTTCAGTAGGTGCAATCCAGATTCAATTGGAACTTCTTTATTTGTTTATTTGGAGAGCAGAGTTGGCCCTATGCACAAGGAGCGGGAGCGAATCCGGCAGCTCTTAGCTGGCAGATCATGTCAGCCATCGCTTGATGGATGGCAATGATATGCATGGCAGAGGAAATGAACGGTGGATTTTGAGCCATTGGTTGTTTGGGCGGGAGAATGAAGATGGAGTGGTAAATCCAATTTCAAAACTGCCGCACTATAGTAGTAGAGATAGAGATATATATGGTTTGCTGCATCCACCGAGCCAAGTCAATAGTCAATAAAAACTCTGTTAATAACCTTGGGTGAAAGTAATTCGTCACCCTGGTGCATCCACCGAGCCATGGTCTGGCTTAAGCAAACCTCAATCGCTGTAAAATTACATTTCACCCCTGTAAATTTTCGTTGATGGGAGCGGTTGGCTGGTCGTTTAGGAGGTAGCCCACTCCGCCGTTACGGGGTCCTATACCTGTATCTTTTCTAACCAGCTGTGAGCGGTTACTTTTCGAGCATGGATAGCCAACGGCGGCTGGGCTCGACACCGTTTCTCTCTCCCAGTCCATCCTTGATACGTCTCCAACGTATATATAATTTTTGATTGCTCCATGCTATATTATCTTCTGTTTTGGACATTATTGGGCTTTATTATTCACTTTTATATTATTTTTGGGACTAACCTATTAACCGGAGGCCCAGCCCAGAATTGCTGTTTTTTGCCTATTTCAGAGTTTCGCAGAAAAAGAATATCAAACGGAGTCCAAACGAAATGAAACCTTCGGGAACGTGATTTTTGAAACGAACATGATCCAGGAGACTTGGACCATAAGTCAAGAAAGCTTCCAGGAAGCCACGAGGTAGGGGGGCGCGCCTACCCCCCCCTAGGCGCGCCCTCCACTCTTGTGGGCCCCATGTTGCTCCATCGACGTACTCCTTCCTCCTATATATACCTACGTACCCCCAAACGATCAGAGACGGAGCCAAAAACCTAATTCCACCGCCGCAACCTTTTGTACCCATGAGATCCCATCTTGGGGCCTGTTCCGGAGCTCCGCCGGAGGGGGCGTCGATCACGGAGGGCTTCTACATCAACACCATAGTCTCTCCGATGAAGTGTGAGTAGTTTACCTCAGACCTTCGGGTCCATAGTTATTAGCTAGATGGCTTCTTCTCTCTTTTTGGATCTCAATACAATGTTCTTCCCCTCTCTCGTGGAGATCTATTCGATGTAATCTTATTTTGCGGTGTGTTTGAGACCGATGAATTGTGGGTTTATGATCAAGTTTATCTACGAACAATATTTGAATCTTCTGAATTCTTTTATGTATGATTAGTTATCTTTGCAAGTCTCTTCGAATTATCAGTTTGGTTTGACCTACTAGATTGATCTTTCTTGCAATAGGAGAAGTGCTTAGCTTTGGGTTCAATCTTGCGGTGTCCTTTCCCAGTGACAGTACGGGCAGCAAGGCACGTATTGTATTGTTGCCATCGAGGATAATGCTGGAGATCGTTGCAGAAATTAAAATTTTTCTACGCATCACCAAGAACAATCTATGGAGTCTTCTAGCAACGAGAGGGAAAAGAGTGCATCTACATACCCTTGTAGATGGCGAGCGGAAGCGTTCAAGTGAACGGAGTTGATGGAGTCGTACTCGTCGTGATCCAAATCACCGACGACCGAGCGCCGAACGGACGGCACCTCCGCGTTCAACACACGTATGGTTGGGGAAGACGTCTCCTCCTTCTTGATCCAGCAAGGGGGAGGGAGAGGTTGATGGAGATCCAGTAGCACGACGGCGTGGTGGTGGAAGCAGCGGGGATCTCGGCAGGGCTTCGCCAAGCTCAGCGAGAGGGAGAGGTGTCACGGGAGGGAGAGGGAGGCGCCAGGGGCTTGGGTGCGGCTGCCCTCCCTCCCCCCTCTTTATATAGGGCCCCTGGGGGGGGGCGCCGGCCCTAGGAGATCCAATCTCCAAGGGGGGGCGGCGGCCAAGGGGGTGGCTTGCTCCCCAAGCCAAGTGGGGCGCCCCCCACCCCTAGGGTTTCCAACCCTAGGCGCAGGGGGAGGCCCAAGGGGGGCGCACCAGCCCACCAGGGGCTGGTTCCCCTCCCACTTCAGCCCATGGGGCCCTCCGGGATAGGTGGCCCCACCCGGTGGACCCCCGGGACCCTTCCGGTGGTCCCGGTACAATACCGGTGACCCCCGAAACTTTCCCGGTGGCCGAAACTGGACTTCCTATATACAATTCTTCACCTCCGGACCATTCCGGAACTCCTCGTGACGTCCGGGATCTCATCCGGGACTCCGAACAACTTTCGGATTTCCGCATACTAATATCTCTACAACCCTAGCGTCACCGAACCTTAAGTGTGTAGACCCTACGGGTTCGGGAGACATGCAGACATGACCGAGACGACTCTCCGGTCAATAACCAACAGCGGGATCTGGATACCCATGTTGGCTCCCACATGTTCCACGATGATCTCATCGGATGAACCACGATGTCGAGGATTCAATCAATCCCGTATACAATTCCCTTTGTCAATCGGTACGTTACTTGCCCGAGATTCGATCGTCGGTATCCCAATACCTTGTTCAATCTCGTTACCGGCAAGTCACTTTACTCGTACCGTAATGCATGATCCCGTGACCAAACACTTGGTCACATTGAGCTCATTATGATGATGCATTACCGAGTGGGCCCAGAGATACCTCTCCGTCATACGGAGTGACAAATCCCAGTCTCGATTCGTGCCAACCCAACAGACACTTTCGGAGATACCCGTAGTGCACCTTTATAGCCACCCAGTTACGTTGTGACGTTTGGCACACCCAAAGCACTCCTATGGTATCCGGGAGTTGCACAATCTCATGGTCTAAGGAAATGATACTTGACATTTGGAAAAGCTCTAGCAAACGAACTACACGATCTTGTGCTATGCTTAGGATTGGGTCTTGTCCATCACATCATTCTCCTAATGATGTGATCCCGTTATCAATGACATCCAATGTCCATAGTCAGGAAACCATGACTATCTGTTGATCAACGAGCTAGTCAACTAGAGGCTCACTAGGGACATGTTGTGGTCTATGTATTCACACATGTATTACGATTTCCGGATAACACAATTATAGCATGAACAATAGACAATTATCATGAACAAGGAAATATAATAATAACCATTTTATTATTGCCTCTAGGGCATATTTCCAACAGTCTCCCACTTGCACTAGAGTCAATAATCTAGTTACATTGTGATGAATCGAACACCCATAGAGTTCTGGTGTTGATCATGTTTTGCTCTAGGGAGAGGTTTAGTCAACGGATCTGCTACATTCAGGTCCGTATGTACTTTACAAATATCTATGTCTCCATTTTGAACATTTTCACGAATGGAGTTGAAGCGACGCTTGATATGCCTGGTCTTCCTGTGAAACCTGGGCTCCTTGGCAAGGGCAATAGCTCCAGTGTTGTCACAGAAGAGAGTCATCGGGCCCGACGCATTGGGAATAACTCCTAGGTCGGTAATGAACTCCTTCACCCAGATTGCTTCTTGTGCTGCCTCTGAGGCCGCCATGTATTCCGCTTCACATGTAGATCCCGCCACAACGCTTTGCTTGCAACTGCACCAGCTTACTGCCCCACCATTCAAAATATACACGTATCCGGTTTGTGACTTAGAGTCATCCAGATCTGTGTCGAAGCTAGCATCGACGTAACCCTTTACGACGAGCTCTTCGTCACCTCCATAAACGAGAAACATATCCTTAGTCCTCTTCAGGTACTTCAGGATATTCTTGACCGCTGTCCAGTGTTCCATGCCGGGATTACTTTGGTACCTTCCTACCAAACTTACGGCAAGGTTTACATCAGGTCTGGTACACAGCATGGCATACATAATAGACCCTATGGCCGAGGCATAGGGGACGACACTCATCTTTTCTCTATCTTCTGCCGTGGTCGGGCATTGAGCCGTGCTCAATTGCACACCTTGCAATACAGGCAAGAACCCCTTCTTGGACTGATCCATATTGAACTTCTTCAATATCTTGTCAAGGTACGTACTTTGTGAAAGACCAATGAGGCGTCTTGATCTATCTCTATAGATCTTGATGCCTAATATATAAGCAGCTTCTCCAAGGTCCTTCATTGAAAAACACTTGTTCAAGTAGGCCTTTATGCTTCCCAAGAATTCTATATCATTTCCCATCAACAGTATGTCATCCACATATAATATGAGAAATGCTACAGAGCTCCCACTCACTTTCTTGTAAACACAGGCTTCTCCATAAGTCTGTGTAAACCCAAACGCTTTGATCATCTCATCAAATCGAATGTTCCAACTCCGAGATGCTTGCACCAGCCCATAGATGGAGCGCTGGAGCTTGCATACCTTGTTAGCATTCTTAGGATCGACAAAACCTTCCGGCTGCATCATATACAATTCTTCCTTAAGAAAGCCGTTAAGGAATGCCGTTTTGACGTCCATTTGCCATATCTCATAATCATAGTATGCGGCAATTGCTAACATGATTCGGACGGACTTCAGCTTCGCTACGGGTGAGAAAGTCTCATCGTAGTCAACCCCTTGAACTTGTCGATAACCCTTAGCGACAAGTCGAGCCTTATAGATGGTCACATTACCATCCGCGTCTGTCTTCTTCTTAAAGATCCATTTATTTTCTATGGCTCGCCGATCATCGGGCAAGTCAGTCAAAGTCCATACTTCGTTTTCATACATGGATCCTATCTCGGATTTCATGGCTTCTAGCCATTTGTCGGAATCTGGGCCCGCCATTGCTTCTTCATAGTTCGAAGGTTCACCGTTGTCTAACAACATGATTTCCAGGACAGGGTTGCCGTACCACTCTGGCGCGGAACGTGTCCTTGTGGACCTACGAAGTTCAGTAGGAGCTTGATCCGAAGTACCTTGATCATCATCATCATTAACTTCCTCTCTAGTCGGTGCATGCACCACAGGAACATTTTCCTGAGCTGCGCTACTTTCCGCTTCAAGAGGCAGTACTTCATCAAGCTCTACCTTCCTCCCACTTACTTCTTTCGAGAGAAACTCTTTCTCCAGAAAGGATCCGTTCTTGGCAACAAAGATCTTGCCTTCGGATCTGAGGTAGAAGGTATACCCAATGGTTTCCTTAGGGTATCCTATGAAGACGCATTTCTCCGACTTGGGTTCGAGCTTTTCAGGTTGAAGTTTCTTGACATAAGCATCGCATCCCCAAACTTTTAGAAACGACAGCTTAGGTTTCTTCCCAAACCATAATTCATACGGTGTCGTCTCAACGGATTTCGACGGAGCCCTATTTAAAGTGAATGCGGCAGTCTCTAAAGCATAGCCCCAAAATGAGAGCGGTAGATCGGTAAGAGACATCATAGATCGCACCATATCCAATAGAGTGCGATTACGACGTTCGGACACACCATTTCGCTGAGGTGTTCCAGGCGGCGTGAGTTGTGAAACTATTCCACATTTCCTTAAGTGTGTGCCAAATTCGTGACTCAAATATTCCCCTCCACGATCTGATCGTAAGAATTTTATTTTCCTGTCACGTTGATTCTCAACCTCACTCTGAAATTCCTTGAACTTTTCAAAGGTCTCAGACTTGTGTTTCATTAGGTAGACATACCCATATCTACTCAAGTCATCAGTGAGAGTGAGAACATAACGATAGCCACCGCGAGCCTCAACACTCATTGGACCGCACACATCAGTATGTATGATTTCCAATAAGTTGGTTGCTCGCTCCATTGTTCCGGAGAACGGAGTCTTGGTCATCTTACCCATGAGGCATGGTTCGCACGTGTCAAATGATTCGTAATCAAGAGACTCTAAAAGTCCATCAGCATGGAGCTTCTTCATGCGCTTGACACCAATGTGACCAAGACGGCAGTGCCACAAGTATGTGGGACTATCATTATCAACCTTACATCTTTTGGTATTCACACTATGAATATGTGTAACACTACGTTCGAGATTCATTAAGAATAAACCATTAACCAGCGGGGCATGACCATAAAACATATCTCTCATATAAATAGAACAACCATTATTCTCGGATTTAAATGAGTAGCCATCTCGAATTAAACGAGATCCTGATACAATGTTCATGCTCAAAGCTGGCACTAAATAACAATTATTGAGGTTTAAAACTAATCCCGTAGGTAAATGTAGAGGTAGCGTGCCGACGGCGATCACATCGACCTTGGAACCATTCCCGACGCGCATCGTCACCTCGTCCTTTGCCAGTCTCCGTTTATTCCGCAGCTCCTGCTTTGAGTTACAAATATGAGCAACCGCACCGGTATCAAATACCCAGGAGCTACTACGAGTGCTGGTAAGGTACACATCAATAACATGTATATCACATATACCTTTGGTGTTGCCGGCCTTCTTGTCCGCTAAGTACTTGGGGCAGTTCCGCTTCCAGTGACCACTTCCCTTGCAATAAAAGCACTCAGTCTCAGGCTTGGGTCCATTCTTTGGCTTCTTCCCGGCAACTGGCTTACCGGGCGCGGCAACTCCCTTGCCGTCCTTCTTGAAGTTCTTCTTACCCTTGCCTTTCTTGAACTTAGTGGTTTTATTCACCATCAACACTTGATGTTCCTTTTTGATCTCCACCTCCGCTGATTTCAGCATTGAATATACCTCAGGAATGGTCTTTTCCATCCCCTGCATATTGAAGTTCATCACAAAGCTCTTGTAGCTCGGTGGAAGCGACTGAAGGATTCTGTCAATGACCGCGTCATCCGGGAGATTAACTCCCAGCTGAGTCAAGCGGTTGTGTAACCCAGACATTTTGAGTATGTGCTCACTGACAGAACTATTTTCCTCCATCTTACAACTGAAGAACTTGTCGGAGACTTCATATCTCTCGACCCGGGCATGAGCTTGGAAAACCATTTTCAGCTCTTCGAACATCTCATATGCTCCGTGTTGCTCAAAACGCTTTTGGAGCCCCGGTTCTAAGCTGTAAAGCATGCCGCACTGAACGAGGGAGTAATCATCAGCACGCTGCTGCCAAGCGTTCATAACGTCTTGGTTCTCTGGGATGGGTGCGTCACCTAGCGGTGCTTCTAGGACATAATCTTTCTTGGCAGCTATGAGGATGATCCTCAGGTTCCGGACCCAGTCCGTATAGTTGCTGCCATCATCTTTCAGCTTGGTTTTCTCTAGGAACGCGTTGAAGTTGAGGGCAACATTAGCGTGGGCCATTTGATCTACAAGACATATTGTAAAGATTTTAGACTAAGTTCATGATAATTAAGTTCATCTAATCAAATTATTCAATGAACTCCCACTCAGATAGACATCCCTCTAGTCATCTAAGTGAAACATGATCCGAGTCAACTAGGCCGTGTCCGATCATCACGTGAGACGGACTAGTCAACATCGGTGAACATCTTCATGTTGATCGTATCTTCTATACGACTCATGCTCGACCTTTCGGTCTTCCGTGTTCCGAGGCCATGTCTGTACATGCTAGGCTCGTCAAGTCAACCTAAGTGTATTGCGTGTGTAAATCTGGCTTACACCCGTTGTATTCGAACGTTAGAATCTATCACACCCGATCATCACGTGGTGCTTCGAAACAACGAACCTTCGCAACGGTGCACAGTTAGGGGGAACACTTTCTTGAAATTATTGCGAGGGATCATCTTATTTAAGCTACCGTCGTTCTAAGCAAATAAGATGTAAAACATGATAAACATCACATGCAATCAAATAGTGACATGATATGGCCAATATCATTTTGCTCCTTTTGATCTCCATCTTCGGGGCGCCATGATCATCGTCGTCACCGGCATGACACCATGATCTCCATCATCATGATCTCCATCATCGTGTCTTCATGAAGTTGTCTCGTCATTTATTACTTCTACTACTATGGCTAACGGTTTAGCAATAAAGTAAAGTAATTTACATGACGTTATATGTTGACACGCAGGTCATAAATAAATTAAGACAACTCCTATGGCTCCTGCCGGTTGTCATGCTCATCGACATGCAAGTCGTGATTCCTATTACAAGAACATGATCAATCTCATACATCACATATATCATTCATCACATCCTTTTGGCCATATCACATCACACGGCATATGCTGCAAAAACAAGTTAGACGTCCTCTAATTGTTGTTGCAAGTTTTTACGTGGCTGCTATAGGTTTCTTAGCAAGAACGTTTCTTACCTACGCCAAAACCATAACGTGATATGCCAATTTCTATTTACCCTTCATAAGGACCCTTTTCATCGAATCCGATCCGACTAAAGTGGGAGAGACAGACACCCGCTAGCCACCTTATGCAACTAGTGCATGTCAGTCGGTGGAACCTGTCTCACGTAAGCGTACGTGTAAGGTCGGTCCGGGCCGCTTCATCCCACGATGCCGCCCACAACAAGTTTGTGTTCTACTCGTGCATAGAAACTACGCATAAACCTGGCTCTGATACCACGACTGGAGATCGTTGCAGAAATTAAAATTTTCTACGCATCACCAAGAACAATCTATGGAGTCTTCTAGCAACGAGAGGGAAAAGAGTGCATCTACATACCCTTGTAGATGGCGAGCGGAAGCGTTCAAGTGAACGGGGTTGATGGAGTCGTACTCGTCGTGATCCAAATCACCGATGACCGAGCGTCGAACGGACGGCACCTCCGCGTTCAACACACGTACAGTTGGGGAAGACGTCTCCTCCTTCTTGATCCAGCAAGGGGGAGGGAGAGGTTGATGGAGATCCAGCAGCACGACAGCGTGGTGGTGGAAGCAGCGGGGATCTCGGCAGGGCTTCGCCAAGCTCAGCGAGAGGGAGAGGTGTCACAGGAGGGAGAGGGAGGCGCCAGGGGCTTGGGTGCGGCTGCCCTCCCTCCCCCCTCTTTATATAGGGCCCCTGGGGGGCGCCGGCCCTAGGAGATCCAATCTCCAAGGGGGGGCGGCGGCCAAGGGGGTGGCTTGCCCCCCAAGCCAAGTGGGGCGCCCCCCACCCCCAGGGTTTCCAACCCTAGGCGCAGGGGGAGGCCCAAGGGGGGCGCACCAGCCCAACGGGGGCTGGTTCCCCTCCCACTTCAGCCCATGGGGCCCTCCGGGATAGGTGGCCCCACCCGATGGACCCCCGGGGACCCTTCCGGTGGTCCCGGTACAATACCGGTGACCCCCGAAACTTTCCCGGTGGCCGAAACTGGACTTCCTATATACAATTCTTCACCTCCGGACCATTCCGGAACTCCTCGTGAGGTCCGGGATCTCATCCGGGACTCCGAACAACTTTCGGATTTCCGCATACTAATATCTCTACAACCCTAGCGTCACCGAACCTTAAGTGTGTAGACCCTACGGGTTCGGGAGACATGCAGACATGACCGAGATGACTCTCCGGTCAATAACCAACAGCGGGATCTGGATACCCATGTTGGTTCCCACATGTTCCACGATGATCTCATCGGATGAACCACGATGTCGAGGATTCAATCAATCCCGTATACAATTCCCTTTGTCAATCGGTACTTTACTTGCCCGAGATTCAGTCGTCGGTATCCCAATACCTTGTTCAATCTCGTTACCGGCAAGTCACTTTACTCGTACCGTAATGCATGATCCCGTGACCAAACACTTGATCACATTGAGCTCATTATGATGATGCATTACCGAGTGGGCCCAGAGATACCTCTCCGTCATACGGAGTGACAAATCTCAGTCTCGATTCGTGCCAACCCAACAGACACTTTCGGAGATACCCGTAGTGCACCTTTATAGCCACCCAGTTACGTTGTGACGTTTGGCACACCCAAAGCACTCCTATGGTATCCGGGAGTTGCACAATCTCATGGTCTAAGAAAATGATACTTGACATTTGGAAAAGCTCTAGCAAACGAACTACACGATCTTGTGCTATGCTTAGGATTGGGTCTTGTCCATTACATCATTCTCCTAATGATGTGATCCCGTTATCAATGACATCCAATGTCCATAGTCAGGAAACCATGACTATCTGTTGATCAACGAGCTAGTCAACTAGAGGCTCACTAGGGACATGTTGTGGTCTATGTATTCACACATGTATTACGATTTCCAGATAACACAATTATAGCATGAACAATAGACAATTATCATGAACAAGAAAATATAATAATAACCATTTTATTATTGCCTCTAGGGCATATTTCCAACAGATAACAAGATGGTTTTTTTTATCATATTGCATGAATTTATCCCTCTACATCATGTCATCTTGCTTAAAGCGTTACTCTGTTCTTATGAACTTAATACTCTATATGCATGCTGGATAGCGGTCGATGTGTGGAGTAATAGTAGTAGATGCAGGCAGGAGTCGATCTACTTGTCTCGGACGTGATGCCTATATACATGATCATACCTAGATATTCTCATAACTATGCTTAATTCTGTCAATTGCTCAACAGTAATTTGTTCACCCACCGTAAAATACTTATGCTCTTGAGAGAAGCCACTAGTGAAACCTATGACCCCGGGTCTATTTTCCATCATATTAATCTTCCAACACTTAGTTATTTCCGTTGCTTTTATTTTACTTTGCATCTTTATCATAAAAATACCAAAAATATTATCTTATCATATATATCAGATCTCACTCTCGTAAGTGACCGTGTAGGGATTGACAACCCCTTATCGCGTTGGTTGCGAGGATTTATTTGTTTTGTGTAGGTGCGAGGGACTCGCGCGTAGCCTCCTACTGGATTGATACCTTGATTCTAAAAAATTGAGAGAAATACTTACGCTACTTTGCTGCATCACCCTTTTCTCTTCAAGGGAAAACCAACGCAATGCTCAAGAGGTAGCAATCCTCTATGACGATTGCGGAGGCAGCGGTAGCGACGGTAATTGCGAAGGAGATGGCACGGCAGCGAGGGGGAGGGGAGGAGCAGGGAGGCGGCCAACGGCGCCATGCCGGCCGCGCGATCCAAATCCTCTGTTTGTTTGTTATGCCGCGGCAACGACAGCGCTGGGCCAAGTGTTCACTCGTGAGGTAGACCCAGCCAACTGCCAAAATAACATTGGAGAAGTGATGGCCACATTGTTGTCTTCTTGTTTTGCATCTGATTTTTTTTGGTGTCTTCTGTACCAACTACACTAGTACAGCATGTTACTTATGAGAAGCAAAAAACATCTACTCCCTCCGTAAAGAAATATAAGAATGTTTAGATCACTAAAACAGTGATTTAAACGCTCTTATATTAGTTTACAGAGGGAATGATAAGGAATATATTGTTTCAAAATAATAATAATAAGGAATATCAATTGAAAAGCTTGGAAAGATGCAAGATGCAAGATGCAGCCGGCCGAACTACTCTTCTTGTATAGTCTATGTGGCCTGCATCTGTGTGCTTCCAGGCATTTTCCTTGGCTCCAAATGCAGTGCAGGCTGTTTGTTCTATTCTTAAACCTGTCATCAGAGCTGATGATGCCTTCATCATCATAGTCTTGATTAATCAGGCACTATTTTCTAGATCCATGGGATGCAGATGATTAACAGAACAGTGCCACCTCAAGAAAATGCAGGTGTATTCCCATCAATTAGCAGACAATCGTTTAGTTAATCTATCAACTAGAAGGTTGACATTTGAAAATTGATGGTGACTCACATTACCGTGGATCTGGCGTTCGTTTTTGTATGTCAACCTTTTCCAACTTTTGAGGGAAATAAAACAAGATTAAAATGAGCAATACATATTAATTTTACTCGTGCATCTCCTGTCTTCACTATATCAACAGGGGATTGATGGCGCGGATTTTTAAAACTTGCACTGATAAGTTTCAAAACTTACACCGGCAAATTCTAAAAACTTAAAAGACCAATCTAGACCGTGTATCTTTCACCACAGGGACTGTTTCTATTGTTGTTGCCCCCAAAACAACCACAGTAGAGTACCTAGTATACATTTCTAGAGATGGTCCTGAGAGTACTTGATGCGACGGGTAACAGCAACCTATTATGAGAGCTAATTATGCAAGATGCAGCCGGCCGGGCCGGACTACTGTCCTTGTATAGTCTCTGGGCCTGCATCTCTCTGTTGTTTCGTGGCATTTTCCTTGGCACCAAACGGGAAACTGCAGCCTGTTGTTCTATCCTCAAACCTTTCAATAAAGGTGATGCCTTCATTAATCAGACTATGCTTTCTCGATTCATCGAATGGAAATGATTATGCAGAAAGTGCCATCTCAACAAAACCATAGAGGTCTTGTGACCAATCATAGGATACAGCCATGTATTATTCTATCTACACCAGGTTGACCATAATGTCTTCCATGGAGGCAGGAGTGCGATACATACAAGTGTTCAAACAAAGACATGTCAGGGCCAACCACCACACTGTAGCAGTTACATCGGACATGACAATGCAAATGATTAGCAGCAAGCATGAGGCAGGAACCTTCTGACCGCCCCCAATCAACGAGCATAACCGCACAATTAACAAGCATAATCAAAGATGATTCTTCATAGAAAGATTGATACTCTGGATCTGGGGACATCACAGGTTGGCAACCATCCCCTGCTCTTCACATATACTCCCTCCATTCTCAAATATAAGTCTTTCTAGAGATTTCAACAAGTTTCTACATACGGAGCAAAACGAGTGAATCTACACTCTAAAATATGTCCACATACGTTCGTATGTTGTAGTCAATTTAAAATGTCTAAAAAGACTTATATTTAGGAACGGAGGGGGTAGTACATGGTACATGCACCAGACACCACAGGTGTCCAAGATTGCCAAATCATTTGCCCCAACATGTGCACACAGTGTCTGTTCAAGAGTCAAGGATTTGCAGGGACAAACAGTCCCAGGTCATGCCTGGGACAAAAGTACAAAACAGATCAGCAGAAGCTTCTCATACCAACAACAGACACTACGTACAGGTTAGTTTTAAAAATGAACGTCATCCAAATACAGTCGACGGCGCCCTCAATAACACAACAAAGGAGCAAGAATTTAGCTGTCATGTCTTTGCATCCAGATAAACCTCCCTGAAGCCTTATAAATAGACGACCACGCAGGGAGTACACATCAAGCATAAGTGCAAGCAGTTTCTAAAAAGAAGAAGCATAAGTGCAAGCAAGGAAGTTCAGTCACAGACATCTGCTTCACCACCATGGGCGAGAGAATCTGTGCCAACGATCTCGTTGGAGTCTACAAGGGAGACAGGCGGAGCGGAGTTCGGCCGCTGCCACGTCGTGGGCAGATAAAGCTGAGGATCATGCACATCGTGATGCACTCAGTCGCGTTGGCGCTTCAAAATCTTGATCACAAGTGAACGTATGTGACTGGCTCTGTAGATGTTAGGATCTGTTGTAAGCCGCTCCCTCTGTGTAGCTGTTCATTTTTATGAATTTGAGAATGTTACTCCTCTTTCGATCTGCACATGATCATGGCCTGGTCCCTGTTTTGATCACTACAACTACAAGGATGTTTACCGTCTGGTTCATGGTCTGAGCTTGACCATGCATCGTTCGTAAGACTCCTCGATGCCTTCATACTGACCCCCATTAGGTGTTTCCTATTTGATGCACGCTGCGTCAAACTGTCGAGGAAATGCACAAGTGAGGGAAGGGAGCGAGGTAAATGTGCCAGCCCATTTGTAGGTAGCAAACGTACATACTACACAGGACCCGGTTTTGGGAACCTTCTAGAAGGTTCCTGACCATTCTTTTGTTTATTCTTTTCTTCTCTCTACTGTTTTTTTATAGAATCCCATTTTTTTGAAAATTGTTCTCGCTTTCCAAGAAAGTTTGTGTTTTCAAGAAAACTTCACAAACTCAGAAAAAACTTCATATTTATTTCTTTCCAGAATTTCAAATATGTTTGCGCTTGTTTGGGTTTACAAAATATGTCAGGAATTTCAAAAAATTCATGTTTTTTAAAAAATGTTTGTGTTTTCTTCCAACAAGTATCGTGTTTTAGAAAATGTCCAAGGTTTTTTGAAATACTAAAAAATTCCAGGGAAAACCAAATTTTCTTAAATGATAAAAAAACGTTTGCGTTTTTCTTCACTTTTCAAAAGTTTTTTTTTTGGGAAAAATGAATGAAACAACAAAATGCTATTGTACCCAAAGTCGCTACATATGTCGTCCGCTATAGTTCCGAGTGTCATCTGCGTTGGAATGGGCCTGGCTTAGTCGGTGGGTCACCTGTGCGAAACAATAGCAAATAGACGCATGGAGTGTCACATAAGCGCTCCCAAGGAGCATCCTGCTCCGAACAAAACACTTCTGAGTCGGAAACCCACGCACATCGACTGAGAGTCGAAACTCATGCGCGGAGAACAAGGCTCAGACAACAGGAGAGAGAGGGGGAGGGCTTCTACTTTTTACTTATTCTATTTTGTTTTTTCCTTTTTCCCATTTGCGTATTTATTATATGTTTTTTCAATACATGAAGATTTAAAAAATTATAAATATATTATAGATTCATGATTGTTTTTTAAATTGATGAACTTTTTAGAAAACATACACAATCATTTCACTTGTGGTCCCTACGGTTGGCTCCACCTTTTTTTTGAGAATCACCGGGGGAGGAGTCCCTCCACCTGAATATATTGCTCAAAGTGGCCATAATGCCGGGAGAGTGATCCAGTTTATAAGGAAAACCGGGTCAAAAACCTTAACAACAAATTGACCCCGTTTATGAGGAAAAACGGGCCGAAAACCAGACAAGTAACAAGTGTTACAAGGAAAGGAGAGGAACAGGACGCCCAACATAAGGCAAGACCTATCTAGCATACTAACAGGACCAGGTAGATGAGGGGTGCGTCGAAGGATCACAATACCAAGACTCTACAAACAGCCTAACGCACCGCACCGGCGTGCGTATCAAACCCCACGGCACAACAGAGGAGCATCCACAATCAACGAGTGCCAAAACTTAACACGAACCTTGTGCCAAAACTTAACACGAACCTTGTGCCAAAGCTTAACACGAACCTTGACTGAGCGCTCCGCCACGGAAGTTCAAGACGATTAGCAAGTCAGGGAGGCATCATTGCGTCGTCATTGAGCAAAGGTGAACCAAGACGAGACCAAGAGCCCGAGGCTCGCCTCAATAGAACAGGGTCATGAGCATCATAGTAGCAGGCCGGAGACCACACGTAGGACAACCGAAGAGAAACACCTGAAGAAGAACACACCACCCTCGGTCCTGAGCAGGCCGCACCACCACCACCAAACGCACCACACACCACCACACAGAACAACAGAAGCCGTTGTTTGGGTCTCCAAGACGACGCCTCCAAGGAGGTAGTGTTGTCGAGCACACCACACCGTCATCCGATCCGGCAAGCCCGATATTCGGTTTTCACCCGGAGACCACAAACAAAATACTGTAGGTGCTGTAGCTCCACAACGGCACCTCCTACGAGGAAAACGACATCCGTAGACGCCGCTGCCACCGGCATCAGCAGAACTGATGCAGGGTTCTCACCCGGAGTTTGAGCACATCCCTACAGCAAGACGGTAGCCGACCACCACAGCCGTCGAACCCTCCAACGATGAAGAAGCACGACGAACCGCCTCAGCTAGCCGCACCTCGCGGAGACCACCGACGGCCAAACTCAGCACTAGACGCCAGATCCACCAATGGCCGGCCGGACGCAGAGCCACCGGACGCAACGTGAGCCACCGTGCCCCACCAAGCACCATGCCGGCAAGGAGCAGAGGGGCGCTGCCCGAGGCCAAGAACCACCATGGTTCCGGGCTGCAGCCATACATCAGGCACGCCGACGCGCCCCACGCGCGCCACCGCACGCCTGCCGGGGGGCAGATCCGAAGCGTCCGCAGTGCAGACTGAAGGCGGGGGGATCGAACCTTGCTGTTGCAGCACCTCCACCGCCCACCACCCCACCTCCACGCGCCCATCCCCCACCTACAGCACACAACCTAGCTTCCAGCAGCGAGCCGCCACCACCCTCCTCTGCCCCAAGCCGGACGAATATGGGCCGATCCAATTGGATTCAGCCAGTCCAGCGAAACGCATCACCACCAAGCCTCCAGATCCACCCCCGAAGTGAACCGCGGCTGGCCCAGAACCATCAGGAGGGGAGGCCATGGGTGATACGTCTCCAACGTATCTATAATTTTTGATTGTTCCATGCTATTATATTATCTGTTTTGGATGTTTATGGGCTTTACTATGCACTTTTATATTACTTTTGGGACTAACCTATTGACCCAGAGCCCAGTGCCAGTTCCTGTTTTTTCCCTTCTTTCAGTGTTTCGAAGAAAAGGAATATCAAACGGAGTCGAAACGTAATGAAATCTTCTGGAGAAGTTATTTTTGGAAAGAAAGCAATCCGGGGGACTTGGAGTCCACATCAAGAAAGCAACAAGGAAGGCACGAGGCAGGGGGGCGCGCCCACCCCCCTGGGTGCGCCCTCCACCCTCGTGGTTCCCCTGAGATATTTCTTCCTCCTATATATATCCATATACCCTAAAACCTTCGGAGAACAGAATAGATTAGGAGTTCCGCCGCCGCAAGCCTCTGTAGCCACCAAAAACCAATCGAGACCCTGTTCCGGCACCCTGCCGGAGGGGGGATCCCTCACCGGTGGCCATCTTCATCATCCCGGCGCTCTCCATGACGAGGAGGGAGTAGTTCACCCTCGGGGCTGAGGGTATGCACCAGTAGCTATGTGTTTCATCTCTCTCTCTCTCTCTCTCTCTCTCTCTCTCTCTCTCTCTCGTGTTCTTGAGGTGATACGATCTGGATGTATCGCGAGCTTTGCTATTATAGTTGGATCTTATGATGTTTCTCCCCCTCTACTCTCTTGTAATGGATTGAGTTTTTTCCCTTTGAAGTTATCTTATCGGATTGAGTCTTTAATGATTTGAGAACACTTGATGTATGTCTTGCCGTGTGTATCTGTGGTGACATTGGGATATCACGTGATCCACTTGATGTATGTTTTGGTGATAAACTTGCGGGTTCCGCCCATGAACCTATGCACAGGGGTTGGCACACGTTTTCGTCTTGACTCTCCGGTAGAAACTTTGGGGCACTCTTTGAGGTTCTATGTGTTGGTTGAATAGATGAATCTGAGATTGTGTGATGCATATCGTATAATCATACCCACGGATACTTGAGGTGACATTGGAGTATCTAGGTGACATTAGGGTTTTGGTTGATGTGTGTCTTAAGGTGTTATTTTACTACGAACTCTAGGGCTGTTTGTGACACTTATAGGAATAGCCCAATGGATTGATCGGAAAGAATAACTTTGAGGTAGTTTCGTACCCTACCATAATCTCTTCGTTTGTTCTCCGCTATTAGTGACTTTGGAGTGACTCTTTGTTGCATGTTGAGGGATAGTTATATGATCCAATTATGTTATTATTGTTGAGAGAACTTGCACTAGTGAAAGTATGAACCCTAGGCCTTGTTTCAACGCATTGCAATACCGTTTACGCTCACTTTTATCATTAGTTACCTTGCTGTTTTCATATTTTCAGATTACAAAAACCTATATCTACCATCCATATTGCACTTGTATCACCATCTCTTCGCCGAACTAGTGCACCTATACAATTTACCATTGTATTGGGTGTGTTGGGGACACAAGAGACTCTTTGTTATTTGGTTGCAGGGTTGTTTGAGAGAGACCATCTTCATCCTACACCTCCCACGGATTGATAAACCTTAGGTCATCCACTTGAGGGAAATTTGCTACTGTCTTACAAACCTCTGCACTTGGAGGCCCAGCAATGTCTACAAGAAGAAGGTTGTGTAGTAGACATCAAGCTCTTTTCTAGCGCCGTTGCCGGGGTGGCTAGGTAAGCGGCACTCACACCCCGTCAACTAAGCTCTTTTCTGGCGCCGTTGCCGGGGAGGTGAGTGCTTGAAGGTATATCTTTAGATCTTGCAATTGAATCTTTTAGTTTCTTGTTTTATCACTAGTTTAGTTTATAAAAGAAAACTACAAAAAAATGGAATTGAGTTTGCCTCATACGCTTCATCTTTTTAATATCTTTCGTGAGTATGATGGAAAAGAAAATTGTGCCAAAGTGTTAGAAGAAGAATGCATTAAAATGTTTGGCACTAAATCTTTGAACGGTGAGCATGATTGCAATGTCGTTAGTATGAATTCCTTGAATATCCACGATGCTAATGATATGCAAAGCCACAAGCTTGGGGATGCTATGTTTGATGAAGATGATATGTTTTGTCCCCCAAGTTTTGATGAGCAAATTTATTATGATGAAAGCATGCCTCCTATCTATGATGATTATTGTGATGACACGTATGCTATAAAGAATAATTATAACCATGAAATTTGTCATCTTGATCTTAATTTTCAATCACATGATAGTTATTTTGTTGAGTTTGCTCCCACTACTATTCATGAGAATAAATTTGCTTATGTGGAGAGTAATAAAAATTATATACTTGTAGATCATGAAAAGAATGCTTTAGGTGCTGGTTATATTGTTGAATTCATTCATGATGCTACTGAAAATTATTATGAGGGAGGAATATATGCTTGTAGGAATTGCAATAATATCAAGTTTCCTCTCTATGTGCTTAAAGTTTTAAAGTTATGCTTGTTTTGCCTTCCTATGCAAGTTGATTCTTGTTCCCATAAGTTGTTTGCTCACAAAATCCCTATGCATAGGAAGTGGGTTAGACTTAAATGTGCTAGTCATATTCTTCATGATGCTCTCTTTATGTTTCAATTCTTATCTTTTATGTGAGCATCATTGAAATCATCATGCCTAGCTAGGGGAGTTAAACGATAGCGCTTGTTGGGAGGCAACCCAATTTTATTTTAGTTCCTTGCTTTTTGGTTCTGTTTGGGAATAAATAATCCATCTAGCTTCTGTTTAGATGTGGTTTTATGTTTTAATTAGTGTTTGTGCCAAGTAGAACCTTTGGGAAGACTTGGGTGAAGTCTTTATGATCATGCTGTAAAAAACAGAAACTTTAGCGCTCACGATATTAGCTAAAACTTTTTACTGGAGAGTGCTATTTAGTTGATTATTTTTGCAGATGATTACTAGACAAATTCTTCAGGTCCACCAATTTATTTTAGAATTTTTTGAGTTCCAGATACGTTTGATACAGATTACTACAGACTGTTCTGTTTTTGACAGATTCTGTTTTCTATGTGTTGTTTGCTTATTTTGATGACTCTATGGCTAGTAAAATAGTTTATAAACCATAGAGAAGTTGGAATACAGTATTTTAACACCAATATAAGTAAAGAATGAGTTTAGTACAGTACCTTGAAGTGGTGTTTTGTTTTCTTTCGCTAACGGAGCTCACGAGTTTTCTGTTAAGTTTTGTGTTGTGAAGTTTTCAAGTTTTGGGTAAAGATTCGATGGACTATGGAATAAGGAGTGGCAAGAGCCTAAGCTTGGGGATGCCCAAGGCACCCCAAGGTAATATTCAAGGACAACCAAGAGCCTAAGCTTGGGGATGCCCCGGATGGCATCCCCTCTTTCGTCTTCGTTCATCGGTAACTTTACTTGGAGCTATATTTTTATTCACCACATGATATGTGTTTTGCTTGGAGCGTCATTTTATTTTCTTTAGCTTTGCTTGCTGTTTGAATAAAATACCAAGATCTGAAATTCTTAAATGTTAGAGAGTCTTCACATAGTTGCATAATTATTCGACTACTCATTGATCTTCACTTATATCTTTCGGAGTAGTTTGTCGTTTGCTCTAGTGCTTCACTTATATCTTTTAGAGCACGGCGGTGGATGTATTTTGAAGAAATATATGAACTCTCATGCTTCACTTATATTATTTTGAGAGTCTTAAACAGCATGGTAACTTGCTTAATCCTAATATGCTAGGTATTCAAGACTAGTAAAAACTTTCTTATGAGTGTGTTGAATACTAAGAGAAGTTTGATGCTTGATGATTGTTTTGAGACATGGAGGTAGTGATATCAAAGTTGTGCTAGTTGAGTAGTTGTGAATTTGAGAAATACTTGTGTTGAAGTTTGCAAGTCCCGTAGCATGCACGTATGGTAAACGTTATGTAACAAACTTGAAACATGAGGTGTTCTTTGAGTGTCTTCCTTATGAGTGGCGGTCGGGGACGAGCGATGGTCTTTTCCTACCAATCTATCCCTCTAGGAGCATGCGCGTAGTGCTTGGTTTTTGATGACTTGTAGATTTTTGCAATAACTATGTGAGTTCTTTATGAGTAATGTTGAGTCCATGTATTATACGCACTCTCACCTTTCCATCATTGCTAGCCTCTTCGGTACCGTGCATTGCCCTTTCTCACATTGAGAGTTGGTGCAAACTTCGCCGGTGCATCCAAACCCCGTGATATGATACGCTCTTTCACACATAAACCTCCTTATATCTTCCTCAAAACAGCCACCATACCTACCTATTATGGCATTTCCATAGCCATTCCGAGATATATTGCCATGCAACTTTCCACCGTTCCGTTTATCATGACACGTTCATCATTGTCATATTACTTTGCATGATCATGTAGTTGACATAGTATTTGTGGCAAAGCCACCGTTCATAATTCTTTCATACATGTCACTCTTGGTTCATTGCCTATCCCGGTACACCGCCGGAGGCATTCATATAGAGTCATACTTTGTTCTAGTATCGAGTTGTAATCATTGAGTTGTAAATAAATAGAAGTGTGATGATCATCATTTTCTAGAGCATTGTCCCAAGTGAGGAATAATAAAAAAAGGAGAGAGAAAGGCCATAAAAAAAGAGAAGGCCCAAAAAAATGAGAGAAAAAGAGAGAAGGGACAATGTTACTATCCTTTTTACCACACTTGTGCTTCAAAGTAGCACCATAATCTTCATGATAGAGAGTCTCTTGTTTTGTCACTTTCATATACTAGTGGGAACTTTTCATTATAGAACTTGGCTTGTATATTCCAACGACGGGCTTCCTCAAATGCCCTAGGTCTTCGTGAGCAAGCAAGTTGGATGCATACCCACTTAGTTTCTTTTGTTGAGCTTTCATACATTTATAGCTCTAGTGCATCCGTTGCATGGCAATCCCTACTCCTTGCATTAACATCAATCGATGGGCATCTCCATAGCTCATTGATTAGCCTTGTTGATGTGAGACTTTCTCCTTTTTTGTCTTCTCCACATAACCCCCATCATTATATTCTATTCCACCCATAGTGCTATATCCATGGCTCACGCTCATGTATTGCGTGAAGGTTGAAAAAGTTTGAGATTACTAAAGTATGAACCAATTGCCTGGCTTGTCATCGGGGTTGTGCATGATGAGAGCATTCTTGTGTGACGAAAATGGAGCATGACTAAACTATATGATTTTGTAGGGATGAACTTTCTTTGGCCATGTTATTTTGAGAGGACATAATTGCTTAGTTAGTATGCTTGAAGTATTATTATTTTTACGTCAATATTGAACCTTTATCTTGAATCTTTCGGATCTGAATATTCATACCACAATTAAGAAGAATTACAATGAAATTATGCCAAGTAGCATTACACATCAAAAATTCTGTTTTTATCATTTACCTACTCGAGGACGAGCAGGAATTAAGCTTGGGGATGCTGATACGTCTCCAACGTATCTATAATTTTTGATTGTTCCATGCTATTATATTATCTGTTTTGGATGTTTATGGGCTTTACTATGCACTTTTATATTACTTTTGGGACTAACCTATTGACCCAGAGCCCAGTGCCAGTTCCTGGTTTTTCCCTTGTTTTAGTGTTTCGAAGAAAAGGAATATCAAACGGAGTCGAAACGGAATGAAATCTTCTGGAGAGGTTATTTTTGAAAAGAAAGCAATCTGGGGGACTTGGAGTCCACGTCAAGAAAGCAACGAGGAAGGCACGAGGCATGGGGGCGCGCCCACCCCCCTTGGGCGCGCCCTCCACCCTCGTGGGCCCCTCGTGGCTCTCCTGACGTATTTCTTCCTCCTATATATATCCACATACCCTAAAACCTTCGGAGAACAGAATAGATCGGGAGTTCCGCCGCCGCAAGCCTCTGTAGCTACCAAAAACCAATCGGGACCCTGTTCCGGCACCTTGCCGCAGGGGGGATCCCTCACCGGTGGCCATCGTCATCATCCCGGCGCTCTCCATGACGAGGAGGGAGTAGTTCACCCTCGGGGCTGAGGGTATGTACCAGTAGCTATGTGTTTGATCTCTCTCTCTCTCTCTCTCTCTCTCTCTCATGTTCTTGAGGTGATACGATCTTGATGTATCGCGAGCTTTGCTATTATAGTTGGATCTTATGATGTTTCTTCCCCTCTACTCTCTTGTAATGGATTGAGTTTTCCCTTTGAAGTTATCTTATCGGATTGAGTCTTTAATGATTTGAGAACACGTGATGTATGTCTTGTCGTGCGTACCTGTGGTGACAATGGGATATCACGTGATCCACTTGATGTATGTTTTGGTGATCAACTTGCGGGTTCCGCCCATGAACCTATGCATAGGGGTTGGCACACGTTTTCGTCTTGACTCTCTGGTAGAAACTTTGGGGCACTCTTTGAGGTTCTATGTGTTGGTTGAATAGATGAATCTGAGATTGTGTGATGCATATCGTATAATCATACCCACGGATACTTGAGGTGACATTGGAGTATCTAGGTGACATTAGGGTTTTGGTTGATGTGTGTCTTAAGGTGTTATTTTACCACGAACTCTAGGGCTGTTTGTGACACTTATAGGAATAGCCCAATGGATTGATCGGAAAGAATAACTTTGAGGTGGTTTTGTACCCTACCATAATCTCTTCGTTTGTTCTCCGCTATTAGTGACTTTGGAGTGACTCTTTGTTGCATGTTGAGGCATTGTTATATGATCCAATTATGTTATTATTGTTGAGAGAACTTGCACTAGTGAAAGTATGAACCCTAGGCCTTGTTTCAACGCATTGCAATACCGTTTACGCTCACTTTTATCATTAGTTACCTTGCTGTTTTTATATTTTCAGATTACAAAAACCTAT